>NC_046663.1:15726486-15729971 GCF_010883055.1 Belonocnema kinseyi | reverse complement strand
GATCAAATATATTATGTCTAGACAAAGTAAATTTTTCTTGCCTAATGTTATAATTGGATTTAAAATTTAGAAATTACGTGTTTGATTTTTGTACGAGTCCGACAAGATCAAATATTATTCAAAAGCTAAATAATTAAAATACCCTGTAGCATAAGTTAGTTAAGATATTAAAAGTTATTTCAAACTTCAATTTTATTTATTCTGAAGTCGTTTAGCGTTATAAGTAGAAAATTATTTCTTTGGTTGAGTATTCAGCTATTCTCTGGACAATTCGTTTTCTTTTTTTTTTTTTTTTTTTGGTTGAATGCAACAATGTTTCAATTCTTAGATTTCTCACTGTCATGGCTATTTTTAGTTAAAACTACTCATACAAAAGTATCAAAATTAATTGATTAAGAAAATGTCTGAATTTTTTAATTTCATACATTTTTGCTAGGTATTATTTGGAATAATTGATTTATTCAAAATCCTGAACCCTTTAATACTCAGAGAAAAAGTCAAATTATCATCTAAAAATATAATTTTGTGAAAAAAATATAATAGTGAAGATTCCAAAGAATAAAATATAAATTAAAAAAAAAAGTTAAATTTTTAATCAGAGAACAACGATCGTCAATTTGAAATATAAATTTTCAATTATAAATAGTATAGCTGTATGATCAGTAGATAAAATCTTAATCAAGCAGTTCAATTTTCAACTAAAGAATGAATTTTTAACGACAAATTTAATAGTTTATATTTCAATCAAGAGTTAAATCATTAAACAAAAGACATAATTTTGTACCAAACATCGGAAAGTTAACCCGAAAAGGATGGAATTTCTACTGAAATAAATAAATTTATAAACTTAATTGACGAATTTTCAAGACAATTTTATTTTCAACCATCATGACATTTTTCAGTCAAGAAATAAAACAATTTCAACAAAACTCTGGAATTTGTAATACAAAAAATAATACTGTTTATTTTTTAGTACAAAACATCAATATCATTTTTTAAGTTTTAAAGCTTTTAATTTATAATCATAAATTATTTTTTAAGGTTCTAAATGTGTTGCAAAGCATATTTTCACTTATAAAATTTCTGTTCTGCTCCTTTTTATAAAAAAAATCAAGGATTGAAGCCTTAACAATATCCTTAAAATATGTACAAAACGGTTACTTTGAGACAATATTTTGCAGTAAGCGTTGACAGGCTTACAATTAATAATTTAAATTCTTTTCTAACTGCACTGAAGATTTTAATAATTTTTAAATAAAAAGTGTAATTAAATAAATATGAACGAAAATAATAGTAAAAATATTTCACAGCAAAAAAACAGTAATTCTTTTTAAATGCTTGAAAATGTATAGCTCAATCAGTCTTTCAAATTTCATAATGGAGCTTATAAATTTATTTTCAAATCAATTAGCGACTTGCATCCTCAATTTTTTTAAAACAACTTTTTAACAATATTACACACAGGACAAATGAGCGAGCATTTGTTAAATCAAGCCAGATAGCAGATAGAGTGTCTTATTTCATTTGATAATACAGAGAATTTAGGTTTGCCTTCTACTTGACATTTATACATAAATAAATAAGATCATCAAATATCACAGTACTAATTAATTTAAGGATCAATCCAAAATATTTTTCCAAACCTGAAGACTTTTTCTTGTATCCCTTTTCTCATAAAATATTTACGCAAAGGAATATAATTCGACTTTCTTACCCGTTTCTGAAAAAGAGACTGGTGAATTCTAAAAAGATGAAATTTTCCAGATCAATAATACACTGAAATTTTATTTTTAATTAACAGTAATTTGTTACATATTCGCCCGACCTTGAATCAGAAAGAATTTTGACAGTGCACACTATTACGGTACTTTCCGTAACTCAGATTTTTTACATCAATTACTGAAGATGATGAATGAATTTTATATTTATGATTCGAAAATTCTTTGAGATTACAAAACGCTGGCCTAATGGAGTTTCATTGACTATGTCGGAGGACAATTCGAAAACGGTGCCACTTCTAATATTTATGCCCGCCCGTTTTCTATCGTAATTATATATTTCACGTAGAATTGAATTACTTTCCACTATTGCAACGACATCATCAGTGGATGTTGTGAAAACGATTCGTTCGTCGGTGGGCATTGGATTGAAGGTAAAACGTTTGAATCCGTACAATTGACTTGGTTTACCAGCAGGAAAAGTCTATCTGCCAATTTCGAATCGCCGCGACTGATTTATGTTGGGAATGAGCCGAATAAGTCCAATATCTCTAAGTTCAAATCCAAAGTTGCTAACAGGACCATGTCTGCCAGGAGGAAACATGTAGCTAGTATGAGTAGAAGGCTCTGCACGAGGAGACCTGGTCCTGGCACGAAGAGGAGTCTCGACAGGTGGATGATTTAAGTCAATCTCAGGCAAATGATTTCTTTCGGAAGAATTAGAAGCTTCGCCCCGATAAACGTTAGGAATATCGTTATCATCAAGGAAAAGATCGAATTATGAACTTAATTCTGTAAAAAGAAACAGCGGCTAAAATTTTCTTCCAAAATGAAATTGTATCTTATCGTATTTATATAGCGAAGGTTTCATTTGGGAATTCTTTTTGAAACGATAACAAGAAAGATTTTAATCATTTTGTTATTCAATCTAAGCACAGTATAAATTTGAACAATTGAATATAATACAGTTGTGTGACTAGGAGTATGAGTCACAGAGTCATCCTCGCGCAAGTCTCGAGCCGTGCATCTGGGTCTTTTTTGACGTTGCCAAGAAAGGAGATTAGCTGGAAAACGTACAATTATAAAAATTCTTGCAACTTCGGATTTTGGCTAGGTGAGGTTGTCCGCCAGGTGACTTTTTTCCGTGAGGTCTCGGCTCGAGCCAAGCGCTTTGAAATGTTAAGAAAATTATGAGGGCCAATTTACCCTTTTTAGAAAAACGCGCCTCGAGCTCTGCATTCTGGACTAAAGAAAAAACGTTAGATACATCTAGAGTATCTATGTCGTTATTCATTAACTACTGGAATCGGGTACCGTTTCAGTTGTTCAATGTACAGAAATAGAGTTTAATTCGTCATGTTGTCTATAAATAAATTCAAATACATTTTTAAAGAAAATAACAAGCAGAATAGAATCAAAGCGGTTGAGCTAGCCATCTAAGAGGCTAAACTCTGAAATCTAGGGCCGCCATCACAAGTTATCTACTTAGCCTCGGGCCTCATCAGCCTCATTAACGGGGGGGAACGTGTCATTTCTGTCCGCTGATACGGGCGGAAATCCGTTTACCGGCCGCTTACCGTTTCAATCTTTATTGCTTCAAACATTCAAAACAGACAATTGTACTGGTGGAATATTTTGTTTATCGTACACTAGAACCACAAATATCGTGTGGCAAGGGCGACTTTGGCTAATCCGACACAACTTTGAAGATTTCCACACAAAGCAATATCCTATTTCATTGAGATGAGAATGTAAAAATATACTTGA
>NC_046663.1:15716579-15726386 GCF_010883055.1 Belonocnema kinseyi | reverse complement strand
TTTACCTGTAAAACCGATGTTAAGCGCCCAGGATAAAATGAGAGAATGAAAAATCCTCATTTATATAATTCGAGGAAAAATTATTACTGTAATAATGACCCTGCAGATTAAAGATCTAACTGATCAATATTATAGAACTTCCACATATATCCTACAGTTGCAATTTCATAGATTGTAAGCGATAAGCTTGTCCATCTGAGATATTTACATTTCATTATAATGGTATCCTGGTATTATTACTTTTATATAAATTTTATTTTTTAACATGATTAGATATAAATGTTCAAGTAAGCGATAAGGCGCCAGATGAATTTTTTTATTTAAACCTAAATTCAAGTTATGGAAATTTTAAAAGCCAGGCTTTAAATTGGACTAATTTTTCAAATAATTAAACCCTTATTTGTATGGCCTTCGAAAGAATATTTACTCACAAACGAAATTCCAATTATATTATAAAAACGTCTTGCTAAAAAATATTTCTAAGACAAATTGTGTAAATTCGTATGATTTTTATAATACCGCCCCCCCCTATAATTTATTTTGCGCAAGGCTGTATATTTTTGTTCTTCAAAATATAAAAATCTATTAAGTATTCTCAACGTTAACGAGATTTTAAGGGATTCCGAAAAAGTTTTCAGACCATTTCGAACAATTCGAAAGGAAAACGTGAATTTTCACAAATTTTATATGATTTTAAATCATTTTCAGAATTTGCAGAAATTATTTAGTATAATTTTAGACAAATTTGATGGGATTCTAAAGAATTAAGAGCGTTTTATGAGGATTTTTAAGGATTCCAAGACTCTCGGAAAAATTTCAAAATAAGTTTTGGGATTTAAAAAGATTTCAAAGGATTTCATGTGGCGCCGAGGTTTTTAAAAATAATTTTTGAGGATAAGAAGAGATTTAATTAGACTTTAAAGTGTTTTAACGGATCTTAACCTCTATAAATTTAAATTAGTTTAAATTTTTACCAGTGTTTATTAGTAAGTAAATCCTATGTATTAATCACTTAATATTAACTCACCAATCAGCCAAACTGACTGATTTATCAGTATTATTAACTGATCCAGTCCTGGAATACATTCGCTGATTCAAAGTTGATTGAATTAATGACCACTCCGACTATCGTCCTACTTTTGATTATCTGTTCTTTCCACTGTAACACATTTTTCGAGACAAATGTAATTGTGTGCGCTTAAAATAAGAAGTTCATGGCATTGAAAAAGTGATTAGATATCCTGCAATATTTCAAGGACGTCACCACAGGATGTGATTTATTCAGTTTGTTTTTTGTTTGGCATGGTAGCAATTCTCCTTACAAGCAAATGCATTGGTTCACCAAGAGAAAAAATCTAATTTTGAACTTTAAAGTGCCTAGAAATCCTCTAATTAGATGTGTTTTAATTTATCTGCTATATCATCAGAGATGGTACCTTATCAACAGTAGATCAACCCCCCATACCATGAAGGAAGAAAATCTAAACACTATAGATCAATTTAAGAATCTTCTATAACAGAAAATACTTAACGTCCTAATCAGACTAGATGGAAAATAATATTTTTATATTAAAATTATTTCTTGAAAAAAAAGAACCTGCCCCATCTTCAGTCCATAGCTTCACTCATTTTGTGGTTCGATTCCCAGTGGACTGAAGATGGAGTAGGATTTTTTTTTTCAAGAAATAATTTTCATTTAAAAATATTATTTTCCATTTAGTCTGATTAAGACGTTAAGCATTTTCTCTTATTGAAGATTCTTAACTTGATCGATATTGGGTAGATTTTCTGCGTTCATGGTTTGGAGGATTGATCTACTGTCGGTAAGGTACCATCTCTGATAATATAGCAGATAAATTGAGAAACAATTACCTGTACTATTAACACATAGCTAAAAATTAGCTTTATTTTCTTGAATTAAGAGTTAATATTCTGATCCCTCTAATAGCTAATATATAAGCATATCAAAACTTTTGGAATATATGAAAATAGAAATATTGAGAAAAAAATTATTTTATTTGTTGTTTAAAAGTTAGTTGTGTTAGTTGAAAAGGTAGGTATTTTTATTAAAATACATCTTTTTTAGATAAAAATTAATCTTGTTCGGAAAACTGAACAATTGGAAATTATCAAGAAAGATTCAGAAAAATTCGTAGTTTTGTACAAGAATGGAACCTGAAAAATATGTTTTTTATATCATTCTTTTATTTTGTTAAATTGAATGTTTTTTTGTAGAGAATTAATCTTCTTGGTTACAATATGTGGTTGAAAACTTGTTCCTTGTTTGATTGAAAAGTAATTTTTCTAAATGTTAATTTTATTACTCGACATTTGCTTAAAAATTTATCTTTTAGTGTTGAAAGTTCAATTTTTTGGTTGAAAATTAACGCTTTTTGTCCAAAGTTGATCTTTTTGGTAAACAATTAAGTTTCGCAGTTGAAAATTCACTTTATTGGGTGAAAGATAGATAATTTTTAATAGAAATGAATTTCCTTCATTGAAAATTAATTTATTTTTCTAAAAATTCGTCTTGTTTTGTTTCACAATATTTTTTTAACCTCATATTAAATTATCTTATGTTTGATTTAGAATTTACCATTTGAATAATAAACTATTTTGTTCAAAATTTTTTAACGCATTTAGTGGAAAATTTATATTTTTTGTTGAAAAATTAATATTCGTGCTTAAAAATTGATTTCTATATCTAAAAATTAAACTATTTTCTGAAAAAATAATTTTTCGGATAGAAATGATTTTTTATTTCTTAAAAACTGAAGTATTTTGTTAAAAATTCTTTGTTTGATGTTTGACAAAATTTTGATAACTAAAAAATAACATGTTCCATTTTTGTTTTAAAATGAATATTTTTTAGGTGAAGAATTCAACTATTTAGTTAAAAATTCGCGAATATTCTAGAAAATTAATGTTTATGGTACAAACTTAATCTCTTTGCTTGAAAATTTATCTTTTTTTGATAGAAAACAAATTTTTTTAGTCTATTTTCTTTTTTTTTTGAAAGTGATCTTTTTTAGATAAAAAGTTAACCATTTGATTGAAAATGAATGTATTTTGTCAAAAGT
This sequence comes from Belonocnema kinseyi, assembly GCF_010883055.1. NCBI lineage: Eukaryota > Metazoa > Arthropoda > Insecta > Hymenoptera > Cynipidae > Belonocnema > Belonocnema kinseyi. The sequence goes on along the minus strand of NC_046663.1, from coordinate 15,723,306 downwards.
TAATTTTTTTGTAGGAAATTAATGTTTGGTTTAAAAGTTCAGTTTGCTTGGTGAAAGATTATTCATTTTCGTGAAAAATTTCTTTCTTTCACTGACAATTTATTTATTTCGTTGAAAATTTGTCTTTTGAATAGAAAAAAATCTTCTTTGTTCGAAATTCATCTGAATGGGTAGAAATTCAAATATTTCGTTACAAATTCGGTTTTTGCGGTAAAAATTTATCATTTTCATTAGGAATATTTTTTTTAAGCAGAAAATTTTTCTTTCTGGTTAAAAATTCAGACATTTTTTTAGATAAACACTGGCAAAAACAATGTTTAAATTGAAATTTTTGCATTTTAAAACGTGTATTTACATTCTAAACTATTCCAGATTAGATAGCTAGTTATCAGTCAGCTGGAATTGTTGTTGACTGATTGTTTAAATAAATTATAAATATTAGAAACAATATCATTGTTTAAATGATAATTTTTTCCAATTATTTAAAAATCACCTAGAGATATGGAAGAGAGGCCTTCAACGCTACCTTCAGTTTTTTTCTGTAACAATTTGTTCATTCTGGCTATATGTCTGAATAGAAAAATTTATTTTAAAAGGCTTTTTCGGTAATTAGTAAGAGTGGAGGGGATATATACAATGTTTGATGGATAAAGTGTTGACTATTCTTGTTTCGTTAAAACTCAAAACATTATTATTTTTATTTAGTTTGGTGACGCATGCGCACTACGAGTGTGACCATATCAGTCCGCATTAGCAGATGAGAATGTGTCATTACCGCCCTATAATATGGGCGGGAATGAGTTTACCAACCGCTTACATTTCCAATCTCCATTGCACCAAAAAACTAAAACAGATTTGCCAATCTCACACAACTTTGAAATTTGCTACAAAAAAAGGAACTGCGTTCTATAACAGTTGTTACAAGATGGTGACAGAACTGTTCAAAAAAAAAGGAACCGTGTTCCAGAACATTATGACAAAGTTGTGACCGAACTATTTTAGAACAAAAAGGTAAGAATATTCTAGAACACTGTGACCATATTACGACAGAACAGTTCTCGAACTATGAGACAGCACTGTTCTGTAGCAGTGTCTGTGGAACAGTTCTAGAAAAATCTGATCAAAGACGTTCTATAATATTTGTTTCAAGTTTGTTCTAGAACTAAACCGTAACAGTGTTATATCAAAGTTCTAGAACCCTGCTTTAAGCGTGCTCTAGGAACGAATTGGGAACAAAGACTAGTTCGCTAACACTACCGTCGAGCTGACCTTGCGAATATCCCTAATGTGGACATCTCGGACGTATAATTTTTGTTAGTCGGGACTGCCTATGCGCTATTCCGGATCAAAATGTATCCATGGGGATCTCAAAATTTACGCCTCGCAGGATATTCCGACGGGTTATCCCAGAAATAACCAGGAAGATGAATGGGGTCAAATTAAATATCCCGGGATATCCTATCGCTTTGAGGGGTACATAACACTGTTCTATATTTGATAAATAACAGTTCTAGAACTGTTATAGAAATTTCCTAGATTTTTTACAACGCAGCGTAACAAAGTTCTAGAATTGTTCTAGAAATGTTACGGATCGGTTCTCACAGCTTTCTAGAACTGTTATAGAATTTTTGTAGCATATAGGGGATGAAATAGTTACTGACATGTTCGTAACCTGTTACCCACCCGTTCTTGAACACGTTCTTTTGTGTTCTAAAACGGTTACAGATCTGTTGTGTAACCATGTTTTCTAGGTATCTCATAGATTGCAAGCTACAAGCTTGTCCGTTTGAGATATTTACACTTGATTATAATCGTATCCTGACATTAGCACATTCATATAGATTTTATTTTTTAATATAATTAGTGACAACTATTCAAGTAAGAGATAAGACACCATGTAAATTTATTAATTCAAACCTAAATTCATGTTATAGATATTTTAAAAGCGAGACTTGAAAATTCTTCTGGCCTTAGAAATAATTCAAGCCCAATTTGTATGGGCTTTGACAGAATATTTACTTAAAAAATGCAGTTTCAATTACATTTTGAAAATGTCTTACGAAAATTAATTCAAAATGAAATTGTCAAGACTCGTGAAATTCTACGACGGCGCCCTCCTCCAGAATTGATTTTTACGCATGATTTTATATATCTTTATTTAAAATATAAAAAGTCTATAAATTATTCTGATCTTAAACAAGACTTTGAACGATTTCCAAATATCCGAAAAAGCTAACGTGGTTCGAGCTTTTTTCAAAAGATTGGAAAATCTTAAATTAATTTAATAAGGAAAAAGGTTTTAGGCCATTTCAAACTTCACTGTTAGAAATTTCTTTAGTGATTTTCAGAGACGTGTTACTAAAGCTTTATGCAGAAACCGTTTCTAAATTATCCCAAACTGTGACAGAAATTTAAGCAACGGTAACTGCATAAAAATCTAGTCAGAAATTCAATTTTTAACTTTTGAAATTATAATATTCTGAGTTTAAAATGCGTGGTTCTAAAATCTTCTATTAAAAAAATTTCCATTTTTAAGCATATTTTTTTTAAGTGGCACTCTGACTACTCTAACTATTTAAAATTAAAGGAGGTTGGGATTGAAAATTTTGGAAGAAAATTGTTTTTCGTTGATCAACTTTTCATAAAATGATAATTTTATAATCGAACTATAAATTAAGTATCAAAAAGTTAACAATAATTAATTCTCTCTGTCGACTCAGAAACCGTTGAAAAAATGCAAGCATCGAAATGATTCAATTTCAATTTTTATTCAAATACAGTTTTAATCTCAAATATTCCATTTTCAACCTATAAAAATAAAAACAAATTAATTAGAAAAAGGATCAAATATTTAATTAGTAGCAATATTTTCTGTGCATATAAATCAATCAATTATAATAAAAATGTTGAAAGCTGGAATTTTTTAATAGAAAGCTTCGATTTATCATAATTCCAAAGAGGTAAAAACTTTGAATGTTACTATTTCAATTATTTTTACTTTAAAAGTGTTCAATATTTAAGTGAAATAATAAAATTTTGATGTGTAAAGTTAAATTGAACACTTAGTAGTCAATTAAAAAAAAAATTCGAACAATTTTGAAGGATGCATTTTTCCTGAAAGAAGTTTTGAAAACATTAAAGATTAATGTAAATCTTGATAAAAAGAGATATTTCGGGTTTCACTCGTGTAAAAAACTACGAATTGTTTGCCGACGTTTCGTGAACATTGCAGTTCACAACTTCAGGGCTGACCTGAAACTGAGGTATCAGGTCATGATGTTCTTAGGTATACTGTCTACGATGCCTGTGATTGGCCAGAGCGCCCCACCGTGGGGACTGGTCGAATTTGATTGGCCAATCAAGTCTTTTTTAAAAAATCCGGGAGAACGAACAGCCAAATCAGATTGGTACTATATCCATTGTCCACATTGATGTTATTGGGGTGTTTTAAGATTTCGATTGCTTCTCTATTTTTTCTTGGAAATTTGTTGTGTGTTTTTGCAATGACTGTTGTTTCATCAAATAAAATGTTATGACCTGTTTCGATATGATGTTCAGCTTGTGCTGATTGCGTGAAGTGTTTTAGCCTGACTTTACTTTCATTTTCCTTCATACTTTAACTCATCGCTCTCCCGGTTTCTCCAATATAGACTTTGCCACAAGAACAAGGGATTTTATATACTTCTGGATCACTGAAGGGTGCCTTTTTATCTTTAGGGTTATTTAGTAGTTGTCCTATTTTCCCAGTGGGTTTAAATATGGTTTGGATGTTGTGTTTGTTGAGAATTCTTCCTATTTGTTCTGTGACACCTAGGATGTAGGGTAGAGTGGTGGTCATTTTTCTCTCTCCTTCTTTCGTAGGTTGTGTTGACTTGCTTTTTTGAGTGTGTTTTCTTATTGATTTATCAATTTGTTTGTTTGGGTAATCGTTCTGTATCAGGATTTGTTTAACGTTTTGTAATTCCTTTTGTAAGTTATCTTTGTCTGTTATGGAGACAGCTCTGTATACAAGGGAGTTGATGACCGATTGTTTTTGAGATGGATGATGGTGGGAGGAGGCATGTAAGTATCTGTTTGTATGCGTGGGTTTTCTGTAAACTTCATGTCCTAATGTGTCATCAGATTTTTTGTAAACTAATACGTCCAAGAAAGGCAATTTTCCTTTTTGTTCGATTTCCATTGTGAACTGGATATTAGGATGTAATTGATTGATAAAATCGAAAAACTTATTTAGTTCATCTCGTCCATGTCGTATCATTGAGACATTGTTCTATCAAAGGTATAAGCTCGGAAGGGAAGTTTGTGAAAGATTTAATAATATCAATTGTATCCGAGATTGGCACTTTTCTAAAAAGAGATACTATGTCGAAACTCACTATGATGTCTTGGGGTTGAATGTGAATCTGTTGTATCTTTTTATTAAAGTCAAATTAGTTTTGGACGTGAGTGATGGAGATTCCTGTAAAAGGATTTAGTTTTGCAGCGAGAAAACGTGCTAGGTTGTAAGTTGGTGAGTTTATTGCGCTGACGATCTGTCTGAGTGGAATGTTTTCCTTGTGGATTTTTGGGAGCCCGTAAAGTTTTAGAGAGATGGGATTAGTAGGAATTAAGTTGGATATTGTTTGGCTTTGGCTATGTTTGGTTTTTTTAAAAAAAGACTTGATTGGCCAATCAAGTTCGACCAGTCCCCACGGTGGGGCGCTCTGGCCAATCACAGGCATCGTAGACAGTATACCTAAGAACATCATGACCTGATACCTCAGTTTCAGGTCAGCCCTGAAGATGTGAACTGCAATGTTCACGCAACGTCGGCAAACAATTCGTAGTTTTTTACACGAGTGAAACCCGAAATATCTCTTTTTATCAAAATGAATCATCGTGAAAGCATAAAATCTATTATCAATGTAAATCTTGAAGTGATTTTATGTAATTAAAAAGATGTAAATTTTTTCAGGTTCAGAAAAAAAGTTGAATCTTTTTCAGAATTTTGAAAGTATTTATAAGAATAAAAAAGAGTATTTACGATTCCTAGGAAAACTAAAAAGCACTTTTTTGTTTACAAATTAATTTTAGAAGAATGTTTACAAAGATTTTAAAAGGTATGCAAGCTTTTCAAAAAGAATCTGGAATATTTTAAGGCAATTTTTGTAATATTGCAGGTTTTCAAAGAAATTGTACGACAAATTTGAATCTTTGAAGAAAGTGTGCCTTTTTACTATTTTAAATTACATTCTTTTTAATATTCGAAGGTCATAAATGGTTTCATGATCGTTAACATTCTATGTTTATATTCTTTGGAAAATTTCATTTATTTTTTATATTTCGAAAAAATCATTTTTATGAAATGTTTTATATTATTTAAAAAATGTACACAATTATTGATTTGAAGATAAATATATCGATTATGACTATTTTTCAAATGTCTACTCTTCAATTCACAATTCAATTTAAAAATTAGCACGCGAACATAAATTATGAACTAGCATTATACGAATAATCGAGACATGAGTTTTAATTTATATAACAGGTCGCACGTTTCAGGCATTTTCATATTTATAATATCAATTTCCTAAATAATTTTTACAGATTATAATATTGACTTTCTTGCTTATTTTAACTATTTATATACAAAATAGTAAGCACCATGTCACTTTTTAGTACTTTAAATCTTTAATTTTTGTTTTTAAGACAAATTTATATTAATATTAATAAACTAACAATAAATAATAAAATACATTATGACAAAATACAGAATACATTACATGTTTAGAGAAATATACTCACAAAATTTATACAAAATGTGATTTCCTTTTTTATAAATAATATTCGTATGCAATTTTGTCGTAAAAAATTAAATTTTTCAGTACAAGTAAGAACTTTAAAATAAAAATTAATTTGTAGCACAATAGCTAAACCTTCAAAGAAAGAAATGGATTTTTAGGTGAAATATAAATGTTAACTAGAAATATAATTTCTTCAAAAAGTGGTGTAACTATATTTGTCAAAAGAAAAAGTTGTATCCTCAAGCAGTGAAAAGATTAACTTTCAAGCAAACAGTAGCATTCTTAACCAAGAAGAAATTTCTACTAAAACGGATGAATTTTGGAATAAAAATTACAACAAAAAATTGAATTTTCATTTGAAAAATACTTGATTTTGATAATTTTAACATCAAAATATAAGTTTTCAGCAAGAAGTAAATCTTCCACGAAAATTATACTTGAATTTTTCACCCAAAAATACGGGGTTTCAACAAAACAGTTAAAATTTTAATAAAAAATAAAATGACTTTGACACAAATTTTGGGCATTTTTAACCAAACCGTTACATTTTCGTCAAAGAAAGATGCAATTTCTAATTGAAATAGATGAATTTTCAAAGTAAAAATTCTATGAAACTAGTATAATTTTCAACAGAAAAATTCAATTTTTAACCAAAAAGGTAATCTTGTGGAATAAACTACTAAAAATAAATAAATGTAAATAAAAGCCAAGCAGATCATTAATGAGTATATTATGCCCGGGTTACCACAACACTTCATTTTTAATATTCTCCGATATCCCACTCACCAACTATTCATTTTGCCTGACTATATTGATATTCGAAGAGCAAAATTTGGAAACTTGTAACATTTTCAACCTACAATCTTTTATAAACGAAAGAAAATAACTTTGAATTTAGGGTTACCAGATGCTCCGAGGCGAAAAAGCGGACATTCCTCGATCAC
>NC_046663.1:15715098-15716479 GCF_010883055.1 Belonocnema kinseyi | reverse complement strand
TATTCTTGCATTCACATCTCAATGAAATAGGATATTGCTTTGTGTGGCAATCTTCAATGTTGCGTGGGATTGGCCAAAATCGCCCTTGCCACACGATATTTGTGGTTCTAGTGTACGATAAACAAGACTTTCAACAAGAACAATTGTCTGTTTTGATTTTTGAAGCAATAAAGATAAGCGGTCGGTAAACGCATTCCCGCCCGTATCAGCGGGCAGAAATGACACGTTCCCACCCGCTGATGAGGCTGATGAGGCGTAAGGCTAATTAGATAACTTGTAATGGCGGCCCTATCTTTTAGAATTCAGCCCCTTAGCTGACCAGTCCGACCGTTTTGATTCTATTCTGCTTGTTATTTTCTTTTGAAATTTAATTGAATTTATTTATAGACGACATGACGAATTAAACTCTATTTCTGTACATTAAACAATTGAAACGGTATCCGATTCCAGTAATTAATGAATAATGACATAGATGCTCTAGATGTATATAAATGTGTTCAGATTCCTAGAATAATGAACAGAATTTAAAGACTTTTCAAGATTTTCACTTTCTAATTTCTCGCGCAGAATTCCCTTGAATGGTCAAAGCAAAGTGTATGACGTTCTTTCTTTAATCCAGGATGCAGAGATCAAGGCGAGTTTTTCTAAAATGGTAAATTGGCCCTCATAATTTTCGTGACATTCCAAAGCGCTCGGCTCGAGCCTGGACCTCATGGAAAATAGTTATCTGGCGGACAACCTCACCTAGCCAAAATCCGAAGTTGCAAGAATTTTGATAATTGTAGGTTTTCCAGCTAATCTCCTTTCTGGGCAACGTCAGAAAGGATCCAAATGCACGGCTCGAGACTTGCGCGAGGGTGACTCTGTGACTTATACTCCTAGTCACATAACTGTATTATATTCAAATGTTCAGATTTAGACTGTGGTTAGATTGAATAACAAAATGATTCAAATCTTTCTTCGTATCGTTTCAAAAATAATTCCTAAATGAAACCTTCGCTATATAAATACGATAAGATATAATTGTCTTCTGGAAGAAAATTTAAGCCGCTGTTCCTTTTTACAGAATTAAGTTCACAATTTGATCTTTTTCTTGATGATGACGATATCCCTGATGTTTATCGGGGCGAAGCTTCTAATTCTTCTGAAAGAAATCATTTGCCTGAGATTGACTTAAATCATCCACCTGTCGAGACTTCTCTTCGTTCCAGGACCAGGTCTCCGCCTGTAGAGCCTTCCGCTCATACTAGCTATATGTTTCCTCCTGGCAGACATGGTGCTGTTAGCATATTTGGATTTGAACTTAGAGATATTGGACTTATTCGGCTCATTCCCAACATAAATCAGTCGCGGCGATTCGAAATTAGAAGATATACTTTTC
>NC_046663.1:15706042-15714998 GCF_010883055.1 Belonocnema kinseyi | reverse complement strand
ATTTTTATAATTCGAGGAAAAATTATTTCTGTAGTAATGACCCTTTAGATTAAAGACCTAACAGATGAATATTATAGAACTTCCTCATACATCCTACAGTCGCAATTTCATAGATTGTAAGCGACAAGCTTGTCCATCTGAGATATTTGCATTTCATTATAATGGTATCGTGGTATTATCACTTTGATATAGATTTTATTTTTTAACATGATTAGATATAACTGTTCAAGTAAGAGATAATACGCTAGATGAATTTATTTATTTAAACATCAATTCAAGTTATGGAAATTTTAAAAGCAAGGCTTGAAAATTAGAATAATTTTTATAATAATTTTACCCTTATTTGTATGGCCTTCAAAAGAATATTTAGAAGACAAATTGTGAAAATTCGTATGATTTTTATAATACCGTTTCCCTCTCTAATTTATTTCGCGGAAGACTTTATACTTATATTGATCAAAATATTAGAATCACAATGCCAAAGGATTTTCAAAATAAGTTTTGGGATTTGAAAAGATTTTAAAGGATTTCATGTGACACCGACGTTTTTTCAAATAATTTTTTGAGGATAAGAAGGGATTTAATTATACTGTAATGTGTTTTAACGGATCTTAATCTCTATAAATTTAAATTGGTTTAAATTTTTACCAGTGTTTATCAGTAAGTAAATCTTAGGTATTAATCACTTAATCTCAACTCACCAATCAGCCAAACTGACTAATTCATCAGGATTATCACCTGATTCAGTCCTAGAATACATTGGCTAATTCAAAGTTGATTGCATTAGTGACCAAACTAACACTATTCGTAAAAATAATGCTATAAAATATAAAATATTTCAAATATTCTGGAAAAATAGGGCTGCTATCTTTTGGTAAAATTTCTTCCTACAAACAGTTAAAGCCAAAAATAAAATTAACTGGTTGAACACTTTTAAGAAAGCAGACTGCTCTATATAATTACTGAGAAATAAAAAAAATGAGAATATTAAATAGCAAATATTGTTTATCTGTTTGCAATGGAAGATTCTAATGTGTCCCCTAAAGATTTGCATTTTTCTTGCACCTTTTTCCCTATTCCTTCACACACCCCTCACACAGTTACTTTGTGGTGGAAGGGGGAGCTACAGTTCAAGGTGGATTCCAAACCACCAAGAGAAACAGCTTCAAGTATTTAGATAAAATCTTTTGTACTAGAGGTACCGGTTTAAGAGTCCCCGGAGATGAACAACTTCCTTGCTAGGCTAGTGTTCACCGCTCTGGCTGCTAAGGCTCTTTCAGAATTTAAACCCTACGCTTATACCCCAACGACTATCGTCCTACTTTTGGTTATCTGTGCTTTCCACTGTAGCACATTTTTCGAGACAAATTTAATTGTGTGCGCTTAAAATAAGAAGTTCATGACATTGAAAAAGTGATTAATTGTCCTGCAATATTTCAAGGACGTCACCACAGGATGTGGATTGTTCAGTTTGTTTTTTATTTGGCATGTTAGCAATTCTCCTTACAAGCAAATGCATTGGTTCACCAAGAGAAAAAATCTAATTTTGAACTTTAAAGTGCCTAGAAATCCTCTAGTTAGATGTGTTTTAATTTATCTGCTATATCATCAGAGATGGTACCTTATCAACAGTAGATCAACCCTCCATACCATGAAAGAAGAAAATCTACACAATATCGATCAATTTAAGAATCTTCAATAATAGAAAATGCTTAACGTCCTAATCAGACTAGATGGAAAATAATATTTTTAAATTAAAAATTATTTCTTGAAAAAAAAGAACCTGCCCCATCTTCAGTCCATAGGTTCACTCATTTTGTGGTACGATTCCCAGTGGAGTGAAGATGGAGTAGGATTTTTTTTTTCAAGAAATAATTTTCATTTAAAAATATTATTTTCCATTTAGTCTGATTAAGACGTCAAGCATTTCCTCTTATTAAAGATTCTTAACTTGATCGATATTCTGTAGATTTTCTGCGTTCATGATTTGGAGGGTTGATCTACTGTCGGTAAGGTACCGTCTCTGATAATATAGCAGATAAATTGAGAAACAACTACCTGTACTATTAACACCTAGTTAAAAATTAGCTTTATTTTCTAGAATTAAGAGTTATTATTCTGATCCCTCTAACAGCTTAATTGGAAAAGAATCTGGCTGGAAATGAGAAGTTTTGTGGTTCGATTCCCAATGGAGTAAAGATGGAGTAGGATCTTTTTTCAAGACATAATGTCAATTTTTTCTCCAGCTAGAGTTCTACCACAACTTCCTACTGTTTTAATTGGCTACGATTGAACCAGAACCAGAAGTGATAAAAAGCGCGCGATTTTTAAACCAAATTTTAATGTAAACTTACAATTTTGAAGAATAAAAATAGGAAGAAGATAACATAATATATAAGCATATCAAAACTTTATGCAATATATGAAAATATAAATATTGAGAAAAAAATTATTTTATTTGTTGTTTAAAAGTTAGTTTTGTTAGTCGAAAATGCAGGTATTTTATTAAAATACGTCTTTTTTTAGAAAAAAAAATTAATCTTGTTAGGAAAACTGAACTATTTAGTTAAAATTTTATTTTTTTGATGAAAAAATATTTGTTTAATTGACAATTATCAAAAAAGATTCACCAAAATTCGTAGTTTTGGACAAAAATGGAACCAGGGAAATATATTTTATATCCTTCTTGTATTTTGTTAAATTGAGTGTTTTCTTGTAGAGAATTAATCTTCTTGGTTACAATATTTGGTTGAAAACTTGTTCTTTGTTTGATTGAAAAGTAATTTTTCTAAATGTTTATTTTATTAATCGACATTTGCTTAAAAATTGATCTCTTATTGTTGAAAGTTCAATTATTTGGTTGAAAATCAACGTGTTTTGTCCAAAGTTTTGGATAGAAAAAAATCTTTTTTGTTCGAAATTCATGTTAATGTTTAGAAATTCAATTATTTCGATACAATTTCGGTTTTTGCGGTAAAAATTTATCATTTTCATTAAGACTATTTTTTTTGGGTAGAAAATTTATCTTTCTGGTTAAAAATTCATACATTTTTTTAGATAAACACTGGTAAAAACAATATTTAAATTGAAATTTTTCCATTTTAAAACATTTATTTACATTCTAAAATATTCCAGATTAGATAGCTAGTTTTCAGTCGGTTGGAATTGTTGTTGACTGATTGTTTAAATAAATTATAAATATTATAAACAATATCATTGTTTAAATGATAATTTTTTCCAATTATTTAAAAATCACCTAGAGATATGGATGAGAGGCCTTCAACGATACCTTCAGTTTTTTTCTGTAACAATTTGTTCGTTCTGGCTATACCATATGTCCGAATATAGAAATTTATTTTAAAAGGCTTTTTCGGTATTTATTAAGAGTGGAGGGGATATAAACAATGTTTGATGGATAAAGTGTTGACTATGTTTGTTTCGTTAAAGCTCAAAACATTATTATTTTTATTTAGTTAGCGTTATCAGGTTATACAGTAATGTGCTTGAAAATATTTTTTAGCTTTTACGTTTGTTTATATTGCGTTCCCATTTGTTTATAACAATAAAATTGTTTAAAAATAACTATTTTTGCATAATTCAAAAATCACCCAGAGGTATGGCTGAGCCAAATTCAGATATGTTTTTATTTTTTTCATTGGACAATTGCTTTCGTGCAAATAAATTCCCCAATGTTTCAAACTATATGTATAGCTAAATTCAGGGTCGTGGGGACTTCAAGTCTTCGATAATTGATAGAATCCGCCAAATTCATTTTTTCGTAAAACCAAGACCTTTTCTCCAACATGAATCATAAACGCAACATCTGTTTCTGAATAGCAGGCCGAAAGTTTGAAATGGCCACACGAAGATGGTGACGCATGCGCACTACGAGTGAGACCATATCAGTCCGCATTAGCAGATGAGAATGTGCCATTACCGCCCTATAATATGGGCGGGAATGAGTTTACTAACCGCTTACCTTTCCAATCTCCATTGCTCCAAAAAACTAAAACAGATTTGCCAATCTCACACAACTTTGAAATTTGCCACAAAAAAAGGAACTGCGTTCTATAACAGTTGTTACAAGATGGTGACAGAACTGTTCTAAAAAAAAAGGAACCGTGTTCCAGAACACTATGACAAAGTTGTGACCGAACTATTTTAGAACAAAAAGGTAAAAATATTCTAGAATACTGTGACAACATTATGACAGAACAGTTCTCGAACTATGAGACAGCACTGTTCTGTATCAGTTTCTATAGAACATTTCTAGAACAATCTGATCACAGACATTCTATAATATTTGTGTCAAGTTTGTTCTAGAACTAAACCGTAACAGTGTTATATCAAAGTTCTAGAATCCTGCTTTAAGCGTGCTCTAGGAACGATTTGGGAACAAAGACTAGTTCGCTAAGACTACCGTCAAGCTGACCTTGCGAATATCCCTAATGTGGATATTTCGTACGTTTTATTTTTGTTAGTCGGGACTGCGTATGCGCTATTCTGGATCAAAATGTATCCATGGGGATCTCAAAATTTTCGCCTCACAGGATATTCCGACGGGTTATCCCAGAAATAACCCGCGAGATAAGTGGGGTCAAATTAAATATCCCGGGATATCCTATCGCAGCGTAACAAAGTTCTAGAATTGTTCTAGAAATGTTACGGATCGGTTGTCGCAGCGTTCTAGAACTGTTATAGAATTTTTGTAGCATATTGGGGATGAAATAGTTACTAACATGTTCGTAACCTGCTACTTACCCGTTCTAGAACACGTTCTTTTGTGTTCTAAAACGATTACAGATCCGTTCTGTAACCATGTTTTCTAGGTATCTCATAGATTGCAAGCTACAAGCTTGTCCGTTTGAGATATTTACACTTGATTATAATCGTCTCCTGACATTAGCACATTCACATAGATTTTATTTTTCAATATAATTAGTGACAACTATTCAAGTAATAGAAAAGACACCACGTAAATTTATTAATTCAAACCTAAATTCATGTTAGAGACATTTTAAAAGCGAGACTTGAAAATTCTTCTAGCCTTAGAAATAATTCAAGCCCAATTTGTATGGGCTTTGACAGAATATTTACTTAAAAAATGCAGTTTCAATTATATTTTGAAAATGTCTTACGAAAAATAATTCAAAATGAAGTTGTTAAGACTCGTGAAATTTTACGACGCCGCCCTCCCCCAGAATTGATTTTTACGCATGATTTTATATATCTTTATTTAAAATATAAAAAGTCTATAAATTATTCTCATCTTAAACAAGACTTTGAACGATTTCCAAATATCCGAAAAAGCTAACGTTGTTCGAGCTTTTTTCAAAAGATTGGAAAATCTTAAATTAATTTAATAAGGAAAAAGGTTTTAGGCCATTACAAACTTCACTGTTAGAAATTTTTTCAGGGATTTTCAGAGACGCGTTACTAAAGCGTTATGCAGAAACCGTTTCTATATTATCCCAAACTGTGACAGAAATTTACGCAACGGTAACTGCATAAAAATCTAGTCAAAAATTCAATTTTTAACTTTTGAAATAATAATATTCTAAGTTTAAAATGCGTAGTTCTAAAATCTTCTATTGAAAATATTTCCATTTTTAAGCATATTTTTTTAAAGTGGAACTCTGACTACTCTAATTATTTTAAATTAAAAGGGGTTGGGATTGAAAATTTTGGATGAAAAGCGTTTTTCGTTGATCAACTTTTCATAAAATAATAATTTTAAGATCGAACTATACATTAAGTATCAAAAAGTTAACAATAATTAATTCTCTCTGTCGACTCTAAAACCGTTAAAAAAATGCAAGCATCGAAATGATTCAATTTCAAATTTTATTCAAATATAGTTTTAATCTCAAATATTCTATTTCCAACCTACAGAAATAAAAATAAATTAATTAGAAAAAGGATCAAATACTTAATTAGTAGGAATATTTTTCTGTGCATATAAATCAATCAATTATAATAAAAATGTTGAAAACTGGACATTTTTTAATAGAAAGCTTCGATTTACCATAATTCCAAAGAGATAAAAACTTTGAATGTTACTATTTTAATTGTTTTTACTTTCAAAATGTTCAATTTTTAAGTGAAATAATAAAATTTTGATGTATAAAGTTTACTTGAACAATTAGTAGTCAATTAAAAAAAATTCGTACAATTTGGAGGGATGCGTTTTTCCTGAAAGAAGTTTTGAAAACATTAAAGATTAATGTAAATCTTGATAAAAAGAGATATTTCGGGTTTCACTTGTGTAAAAAACTGCGAATTGTTTGCCGACGTTTCGTGAACATTGCAGTTCACATCTTCAGGGCTGACCTGAAACTGAGGTATCAGGTCAGGATGTTCTTAGGTATACTGTCTACGATGCCTGTGATTGGCCAGAGCGCCCCACCGTGGGGACTGGTCGAATTTGATTGGCCAATCAAGTCTTTTTTTAAGAAACCCAAACTTCGCCAAAGCCAAACAATATCCAACTTAATTCCTACTATTCCCATCTCTCCAAAACTTTACGGGCTCCCAAAAATCCACAAGGAAAACATTCCACTCAGACCGATCGTCAGCGCAATAAACTCACCAACTTACAACCTAGCAGTTTTTCTCGCTGCAAAACTGAATCCTTTTACAGGCTACTCCATCGCTCAGGTCCAAAACTAATTTGACTTTATTAGAAAGATACAACAGATTGACATTCAACCCCAAGACATCATAATGAGTTTCGACATAGTATTCTCTTTTTACAAAAGTGCCAATCTCGGATACAATTGATATTATTAAATCTTTCACAAACTTCGCTTCCGAGCTTATACCTTTGATAGAACAATGTCTCAATAATACTTACTTCTCGTTCAATAACCAATTCTTCGGAAAAACCTTAGGGGCTGCAATGGGATCCCCTATCTCACCTGTAATAGCCAACGTTTTTATGGAACATCTAGAAACTAAAATCTTTAACCAAGCCAAACTTAAATCAGAATTCTGGTTCCGTTACGTTGATGACACATTTGTCATCTGGCGACATGGACGAGATGAACTAAATAAGTTTTTCGATTTTATCAATCAATTACATCCTAATATCCAGTTCACCATGCAAATAGAACAAAACGGAATATTTAAACCACCTGCAAAAATAGGACAACTACTAAATAACCCTAAAGATAAAAAGGCACCCTTCAGTGATCCAGAAGTATATAATATCCCTTGTTCTTGTGGCAAAGTCTATATTGGAGAAACCAAGAGAGCGGTGAGCCAACGTATGAAGGAACATGAAAGTAAGGTCAGGCTAAAACATTTCACGCTATCAGCACTAGCTGAACATCATATCGAAACAGGACATAACATTTTATTTGATGAAACAACAGTAATTGCAAAAACATGCAACAAATTTCCAAGAAAACATAGAGAAGCAATCGAAATCTTAAAACACCCTAATAACATCAATAGGGACAATGGATATAATACCAATCCGATTTGGCTTTCCGTTCTCCCGGATTTTTTAAAAAAGACTTGATTGGCCAATCAAGTTCGACCACTCCCCACGGTGGGGCGCTCTGGCCAATCACAGGCATCGTATAAAGTATACCTAAGAACATCATGA
Organism: Belonocnema kinseyi; assembly: GCF_010883055.1. Lineage (NCBI taxonomy): Eukaryota > Metazoa > Arthropoda > Insecta > Hymenoptera > Cynipidae > Belonocnema > Belonocnema kinseyi. Next base: position 15,707,389 of record NC_046663.1, on the reverse strand, counting down.
CCTGATACCTCATTTTCAGGTCAGCCCTGAAGATGTGAACTGCAATGTTCACGAAACGTCGGCAAACAATTCGTAGTTTTTTACACGAGTGAAACCGGAAATATCTCTTTTTATCAAAATGAACCATCGTGAAAGCATAAAATCTATTATCAATTTATTTTTATCTTAGACAAATTTGGTGGGATGCTAAAGAATTAAGAGGGTTTTTCGAGGATTGCAACGGATTTTAGCAGATTTAAAAGGATTTTATAAGCCTATAAAAAGTTTCAAATTACATGGAATTTCCGGAATTCATGGAATTCACGGGATTCAAAGAATTGAAGAATCTAAAGGAATTTATGGAATTCACGTTATTTAGCAAATTCAAGGAATTCACGGAGTTTATGGAATTCAAGAAATGTGCGAAATTTACAGAATAAGCGAAATTAATTGAATTTACGTAATTTGACAAATTCAAGAATTTTATGAAATTTCAGGAATCCACGAAATTTATGGAATTCAAATAATTCACGAAGTTTGTGGAATTAACGAAATTCACGAAATTTGCGTAACTCACGCAATTCGTTTAATTCATGGAATTTAGGAATTTAACGAATTCATGGAGTCCAAAGAATTCACTTAATTCAAGGAATTCTTGAAATTATTGGAATTCGCGAAATTCAGGTAATTCATGAAATTCGAGGAAATCGTGGAATTCACGAAATTCAAGTATTTCATAATATTCAAGGAATTAATGAAATTCGTTGATTTTACGAAATATATAGAATTCAAATAATTCGACGAATTCTTTGAATTCCATGATTTCTGTAAATTCATTAAATTCTTTGAATTCATTGCATTCCGTGCTTCTTCATGAATTCCGTGATTTCCATGAATTTAACGTATTCCACGAATTCCGTGAATTCCATTAATTCCTTGAATTTCATGAATTGCGTAAATTCCTTGAATACCGTGAATTCCATGAATTTCGCAAATACCATTAATTGCGTGAATTCCTTCATTTTCATGAATTTTTCAAATTCCTTAAATGTCATGATTTCCGTGAATTTCACGATCTCCCTAAACAATAAATAACAATGCAACAATACAATACAATAAATATATTGCAATTTCGTCATTCCAATACCATGTTTGCAATTGTACCTTACGCTTGTATTGCAGAAGTCTTGTAAAAAATTTGTATAATTCCAAACATTTTTAACAGTGTACATAAAAACGCTTTGGTGACTTGTAGGGCTTGAAAATGATTTTAAGAGTATTAAAAGATTCGAATGTATATCCGTGGATTTTAGATAATTTTATTAGACTTCTAATTATTAAACGTAATTATAAACTCTGAATTTGAAT
>NC_046663.1:15701296-15705942 GCF_010883055.1 Belonocnema kinseyi | reverse complement strand
TGTTAGCATATTTGGATTTGAACTTAGAGATATTGGACTTATTCGGCTCATTCCCAACATAAATCAGTCGCGGCGATTCGAAATTAGAAGATATACTTTTCCTGCTGGTAAACCAATTCAATTGCACGGATACAAACGTTTTACCTTCAATCCAATGCCCACAGACGAACGAATCGTTTTAACAACATCCACTGATGATGTCGTTGCAATAGTGGAAAGTAATTCTCATCTACGTGGAATATATAATTACGATAGAAAACGGGCGGGCATAAATATTAGAAGTGGCACCGTTTTCGAATTGTCCTCCGAAATAGTCAATGAAACTCCATTAGGCCAGCGTTTTGTAATCTCAAAGAATTTTCAAATCATAAACATAAACCGCATTCATCATCTTCAGTAATTGATGTGAAAAATCTGAGTTACAGAAAATACCGTAATAGTGTGCACTGTCAAAATTCTTTCTGATCCAAGGTCGGGCGAATATGTAACAAATTACTGTTAATTAAAAATAAAATTTCAGTGTATAATTGATCTGGAAAATTTCATCTTTTTAGAATTCACCAGTCTCTTTTTCAGAAACGGGTAAGAAAGTCGAATTATATTCCTTTGCGTAAATATTTTAGGAGAAAAGAGATACAAGAAAAAGTCTTTAGGTTTGGAAAAATATTTTGGATTGATCCTTAAATTAATTAGTACTGTGATATTTGATGATCTTATTTATTTATGTATAAATGCTCGCTTATTTGTCCTGTGTGTAATATTGTTAAAAAGTTGCTTTAAACAAATTGAGGATGCAAGTCGCTAATTGATTTGAAAATAAATTTATAAGCTCCATTATGAAATTTGAAAGGCTGCTTGATTGAGCTACACCTTTTCAAGCATTTAAAAAGAATTAAAGTTTTTTTGCTGTTAAATATTTTTATTATTATTTTTGTTCATATTTATTTAATTACATTTTTTATTGAAAAATTATTAAAATCTTCAATGCAGTTAAAAAAGAAATTAAATTATTAATTGTAAGCCTGTCAACGCTTACTGCAAAATATTGTATCAAAGTAACCGTTTTGTATTTTAAAGATATTGTTAAGGCTTCAATCCTTGATTTGTTTTATGAAAAGGAGCAGAACAGAAATTCTATAAGTGAAAAGATGCTTTGCAACACATTTAGAACCTTAAAAAATAATTTATGATTATAAATTAAAAGCTTTAAAACTTAAAAAATAATATTGATGTTTTGTACTAAAAAATAAAGGGTATTATTTTTTGTATTAAAAATTCCAGAGTTTTGTTGAAATTGTTTTATTTCGTGACTGAAAAATGTCGTGACGGTTGAAAATAAAATTGTCTTGAAAATTCGTCAATTAAGTATATAAATTTATTTATTTCAGTAGAAATGTCATCCTTTTCGGGTTAACTTGCCAATGTTTGGTACAAAATTATCTCTTTTGGTTAATGATTTAACTCTTGATTGAAATATAAACTATTAAATTTGTCGCTAAAAATTCATTCTTTAGTTGAAAATTAAACTGCTGGATTAAGATTTTATCTACTGAAAATTTAGCTATACTATTTTTAATTGAAAATTTATATTTCAAATTGAAGATCGTTCTTCTCTGATTAAAAATTTAACTTTTTTTTTAAATTTATATTTTATTCTTTGAAATCTTCACTGTTATATTTTTTCACAAAATTATATTTTGAGATAATAATTTGACTCTTTCTCTGAGTATTAAAGGGATCAGGATTTTTAATTAATCAATTATTCCAAAAAATACCTAGCAAAAATGTATGAAATTAAAAAATTCAGACATTTTTTTAATCAATTAATTTTGATACTTTGGATAAGTAGTTTTAACTAAAAAAGCTATGACAGTAAGAAATCTAAAAATATGATTCAAAATATATTTTCAGCATAATTGATATATACAAAATTGCTAAAAAATGGTTGAAAAGTTTTTATATATTATGTCGCAAATAAAAAATAAGATTTATGTTGTTATATTCATTGTCGGGAAAGCCCCTTTTTTGTAGCTATTTATTATTGTGTATCTGGTATGTTCGACTAAAAAAATATAACATTTTCTTACAGAAAGAAACTAAACTTCAAGCGAAAAGCCAAAATATTTGGCAAGAATGTGATTTGCCGACTAAATTCGAATTTTTTGCCAATTTAGATTAAATTTTTACCAAATGGGGTGCTTTTCGACAAAGGAAGTTACTTCTTAACCTAACAAATCAATTGAATTTAAAACAAAAATATAATAGTTGATATTGTTTCAAGCAAAAAGGGCTTTAATTCAAATTGAAACATTGTTGCATTCAACCAAAAAAAAGAAAACGAATTGTCCAGAGAAGAGCTGAATTCTCAACCAAAGAAATAATTTTCTACTTATAACGCTAAACGACTTCAGAATAAATAAAATTTAAGTTTGAAATAACTTTTAAAATCTTAACTAACTTATGTTACAGGGTATTTTTTAAAATAGTAACGAAGTAGCCCTAAAAGTTTCAAAAATAAAATTAATAATTTAGCTTTTGAATAATATTTGATCTTGTCGGATTCGTACAAAAATCAAACACGTAATTTCTACATTTTAAATCCAATTATAACATCTATCTTTTATAAATATAAATGTTACATCCAGAGATTAGGAAAGAATTTGAGGTACTTGATTGATAATAATAGTTTCATCAGAGATGTTATTTAAATATAGCTGATTATTTGAATAAGGTAAATTAATGAGAAGAATTCCTAAAAGTTAAATTAAGTATCCAACGACAAAATTTAGACAATTGGCATAAAATGTTTATTGCAATCTGAAAAATTCCTTTTCTTCCCTAAAAAGAAAAAAAGAACTTTTCTGTTCGTACAAAGACAAAGGAAGAAAAATGAGAAATTTTTGGCTGAAATCCAGCACACATGATTACAAAACAGATCTGTAACTGTTCTAGAGCACAAAACAACTTGTTCTAGAACAGGTTAGTCACAGGTTACAAGCATGCAAATAACTATATCACCTCCACCCCTTTCAGTAGAATAATTCTGTAAAAGTTCTATAACGCTGTAAAATACGATCTGTAGCATTTCTGGAACAACTCTAGAACTCGGTTACCAGTCTTATTTGAAAATTCTGTAACATATCAAGAACTCTGTGACAACCGATGTGTAACATTTCGAGAATAATTCTAGAACTTAATCACAAATATTGTATAACAAATCTGTAACAGATCTAGAATTTTGTGACAGCCGATCTGTAACATTTCTAAAAACAATTCTAGAACTCAATGACAAATGTCGTATGACAAATCTGTAACAGTTCCAGAACACTGCGTTGTGATAATTGATCTGTAACATTTCTAGAAAAGTTCCAGAACTCAATTACAAAAGTTATAGAACGTCTATGATTGGTCAGTTCTAGAACAGTAACGTAACAGCTGTTATAAAACAGTTATTAATCTTTGTCGGTTACTTATTCTGGCAAGCACTTTTAACTGGGTTCTAGAACTTCTATGTAACAATATTTAAGCACAGTTTTAGAACAAACTTGGAACAAATGTTACAGAACGTCTGTGATTGGTCAATTCTAGAACAATAACGTAACAAGTGTTCTAAAACAGTTATTAATCTTTGTCTCTAATTCGTTATAGAACACACTTGCAACATTGTTCTAGAACGTCGATATAAAATTATTAGAGCATAGTTCTAGAACAAACTTAAAAAAATATTATAGAACGTCTATGATCAGTTTGTTCTAGAAGAATTCCATAGCAACTGTTACAGAACAGCGCTGTCACATAGTTCGAGAACTGTTCTCCTACAATTTTGTCACAGTGTTCTAGAACGCTGTTACCTTTTTTGTTCTAGAACAGTTAGGTCACAATTTTGTTACAGTGTTCTAGAAAAATGTTACCTTTTCGTTCTAGAACAGTTATGTCATCATCTTGTAACAAATTTTATAGAACACAGTTCCTTTTTTGATCTGGAACAGTAACAGAACTTGTTTCCTCGGAAAATAGAAATAAAAAAAGACGAAAGAAATAAAAAATAATTTATTTATATATGAAAAAATTAAAATTAAAAAAAAGAACAAAGGAGATTTGGTTGGTTGCCTTCTTATTTTTCTTTTTTAGGGAGGAAAAGGAATTTTTTCAGATTGCAATGGAAACATTTGATGCTGGTTGTCCGAATTTGTTCATTGGATTTTTTATTTCACTTTCAGGAATTATGCTCACTAACTTGATTATTGGACTTTAATTAGGATTTAAAATTTAATTTTAATCTCATTTGAATTTCTTAAATTATAGTATAAATTAATCTGTTTAATTCCAAATATTAAATATCCCCACCCCTTATCCTTTCGTTCCTATTTGTCATTTTATACGATAGATATGAAAGAATACCAAAGATGATGAGTGAAAGTTTTCTAGATCTTGATTGGTTATTATTACTGATGAATTAATCAGTTTAAATGATTCATCAGTAAGAAGTAAATGATTAACAGGTAGAATTAACATTTTGATGAAAAGTGGTTGAATTTGAATCCAATTCAAATTCAGAGTTTATAATTACGTTTAATAATTAGAAGTCTAATAAAATTATCTAAAATCCACGGATATACATTCGAATCTTTTAATACTCTTAAAAT
>NC_046663.1:15698472-15701196 GCF_010883055.1 Belonocnema kinseyi | reverse complement strand
ATTCAAATTCAGAGTTTATAATTACGTTTAATAATTAGAAGTCTAATAAAATTATCTAAAATCCACGGATATACATTCGAATCTTTTAATACTCTTAAAATCCTTTTAAATCCCTACAAGTCACCAAAACGCTTTTACGTACACTGTTAAAAATGTTTGGAATTATACAAATTTTTTACAAGGCTTCTGCAATACAAGCGTAAGGTACAATTGCAAACGGGGGCCGTTCATTTTTCGGCACGGTAAAAATTAAGAAACGTAAAATTCAGAATGGGTTATAATACATAATGGTAAAACTTAGGAATACCAAAAATTCAGAAAAAGGAATAAATCAGAAATCCAAAACTCTGAGTAGTATTTATTCGGAAACCAAAGAAGCGGAATGGGTGAAAATTCAGAAGCGTTAAAATTAGGAGGGTGGAAAATTAGGAATATGTACATATACGGAGGGGAAAAATTCGGAAAGTAGAAAAATTCGGAATTGTTAATAAATATACTTATTAGCAGGTGTATAATTGCTTATTTATGGTAGAAAACAAATGTTTATCGCAGTAAATTTAAATATCATATCATAATAAATTTATGTTGTACGTTGCAAATTCTTTTTAAATTATATAATGATAGAAAATAATTATTTTTTCGTGGAAAATTTAAAATGACGGATATCATAAATTTATTATGATATGCTATTTAAATTTACTGTGATAAATATTTGTATGCTACCATAAATAAAAAAACTATAGACCTGCTAATAGCAACATTTATTTAAGATTCCGAATTTTTCTACTTTCCGAATTTTTCTACTTTTCGAACTTTTCCTCTCCGTATTTTTACGTATTCCTAATTGTTCACCCTCCTAATTTTAACGTTTCCGAATTTTTACCCATTCCGCTTCTTTGGTTTCCGAATAAATACTATTCAGAGTTTTGGATTTCTGATTTATTCCTTTTTCCGAATTTTTGGTATTCCTAAGTTTTATCATTATGTATTATAACCCATTCTGAAATTTTACCTTTCTTAAATTTTATCCGTTCCGAAAAATGAACGGGTCCCTTGCAAACATGGTATTGGAATGACGAAATTGCAATATATTTATTGTATTGTATTGTTGCATTGTTAATTGTTGTTTAGGGAGATCGTGAAATTCACGGATATCATGACATTTAAGGAATTTGAAAAATTCATGAAAATGAAGGAATTCACGCAATTAATGGCATTCGCGTAATTCATGGAATTCACGGTATTCAAGGAATTCACGAAATTCAAGGAATTAATGGAATTCAAGGAATTAATGGAATTCACGGAATTCGTGACATACGTTGAATTCATGGAAATCACGGAATTCATGAAGAAGCACGGAATGCATTGAATTCAAGGAATTTAATGAATGTACAGAAATCATGGAATTCAAAGAATTCGTCGAATTACATGAATTCTATATATTTCGTAAATTCAACGAATTTCATTAATTCCTTGAATATTCGGAATTACTTGAATTTCGTGAATTCCATGAATTCCACGATTTCCTCGAATTTCATGAATCACCTGAATTCCGCGAATTCAATTAATTTCATGAATTCCTTACATTCTCAGAATTTCTTGAATTGTGTGAATTTCGTTAATTCCACAAACTTCGTTAATTCCATAAACTTCGTGGATTCCTTGAATTACATAAAATTCTTGAATTTGTCAAATTACGTAAATTCAATTAATTTCGCTTATTCCTTAAATTTCGCACATTTCTTGAATTCCATAAACTCTGTGAATTCCTTGAATTTGTTAAATAACGTGAATTCCATAAATTCCTTTAGATTCTTCAATTCTTTGAATCCCGTAAATTCCATGAATTCTGGAAATTCCATAAAATTTGAAACTTTTTAGAGGCTCATAAGATCCTTTTAAATCTGCTAAAATCCGTTGCAATCCGCGAAAAACGCTCTTTATTCTTTAGCATCCCACCAAATTTGTCTAAGATTAAAACAAATTATTTCATCATACTCTTAAAGTCTTTTACAATTACTTACAATTTTTAAGGCTTCACGTTATCCTTTGTTAAACACTCTTAGAAATATTCTGAAAATTCCGACGCATTTAAGATATGAAAGCAACTGAAATTTACATCATTAGGTTGCTGAAAATGAAATTCTGTGTTTTTTCTAGTAAATTTACTCAATTTTTATTTAAGTTTAGAAGGGGTTTCTGAACATTGCGAATATTTTCCTTAAATGCCTAAATGGAGACAGAAATATAATTTATCGTGACGTGAAGAAATGCGCAGTTGGATATGCGCACGCCTCGCTACTGGAGCGCGTGCGGCTAGCAGACGAAGCATGGAGGTTCAGTATTGGTTGTAATCGGCGTCTTCGAAATTTTTTTAAAGATTTGTTACGTAAGTGGGCACTTTATTCTTGGAGAAAATTTTTCGGAACATCACGTGCTGAAAAAAACTTGATGAGTAAAAACGAACCTGGCTAACAATAATATTTTTTTAAAGTCAGGGAATTTTATTGATTATGGAAATTGTCAAGAAGAATAAATTTTAAAAAATTTCAATTCAAATAGGGTTACCAGACGTCCGCTTTTGAGCGGACATGTCCGCTTTTTCTGTCCCGTGTCCGCTTATCCGCTTTTTTACTGAAATGTCCGCTTTTTCCTCTCGATCAACTATTTTTATATGTATTTCCATCTTTCGCAATCTTTCACCGAATACTTCGGTATATTTTT
>NC_046663.1:15694900-15698372 GCF_010883055.1 Belonocnema kinseyi | reverse complement strand
TCTTTTGACTCTTGCATTTCTCAAAGTTTGAGACCGATATTTTATGTATAAAAAAAGTTCGAACGTTCAAAAAATGTTGAGGTTCAGAAAAAAGATGAAATATATTGCAGTGAATTTCCTAAGAAATGCTGTACCTAAACGTACTTTATTGTTCTCTAATACACTTCCCAAAGTTTCAGCTCGATCTTTTATTTACAAAAAAAGTTCTTAGTTTAAAAAAAACATTCAGTCAACTGAAAAGCTGTGTCACATGCCCTTAAGAATCTGCAGTAACAGAAAATGCGTCACGTCTTAATCAGACTAGATGGAAGATAATATTTTTAAATTAAAATTATTTCTTGAAAAAAAGATCCTACTCTATCTTAACTCCATTGGGAATCAAACCAAAAAATGGAGTGAATCTGTGGTGTGAAGATGGAATAGGACATTTTTTTCCAAAAATGATTTTAATTTGAAAATATTATTTTCCATCTAGTCTGACTAAGACGTCAAGCATTTTCTCTTATTGAAGATTCTTAACTTGATCGATATTGTGTAGATTTTCTTCCTTCGTGGTATGAAGGGTTGATCTACTGTCGGTAAGGTACCATCTCTGATGATATAGCAGATAAATTAAAAAACATCTAACTAGAGGATTTCTAGGCACTTTAAAGTTCAAAAGTAGATTTTTTCTCTTGGTGAATCAATGCATTTGCTTGTAAGGAGAATTTCTACCATGCCAAACAAAAAAGAAACTGAACAATCCACATCCTGAGGTGACGTCCTTGAAATATTGCAGGACAATTAATCACTTTTTTAATGTCACGGACTTCTTATTTTAAGCGCACACAATTACATTTGTCACGAAAACTGTGTTACAGTGGGAAGCATAGATAACCAAAAGTAGGGCGATAGTCGTAGGAGCAAAAGCGTAGGGTGTGGACATTAGAAGAGCCTCGGCAGCTAGTGCGGTGAACGCTAGCCTAGCAAGGAAGTTGTTCATCTCCGGAGAGTCGTCAACCGGTACCTCTAGAACAAAAGATTTTATCTAAGTACTTGAAGCAGTTTCTCTTGGTGGTTTGGAATCCACCTTGAACTGTAGCTCCCCCTTCCACCACAAAGTAACTGTGTGGGAGGGGGTGTGAAGTAATAGGGAAAAAGTTGCAAGAAAAATGTAAATTCTTAGTGGACACAATAGAAGATTCCATTCCAAACAGATAACCAATATTTGCTATAGAATATTCTGATTTTTTTTATTTCTCAGTAATTATATAGAAAAATCTTCTTTTTTAAGTGTTCAATCGGTTAGCTTTATTTTTCGGTTTCACTGTTTGTAGGAAGAAATTTTACCAAAAGATAGCAGCCCTATTTTTCCAGAATATTTGAAATCTTTTATATTTTATAGAATTATTTTTACGAATAGTGTTAGTTTCGTCATTAATTCAATCAACTTTGAATTAGCAAATGTATTCTAGGACTGGATCAGTTAATAATACTGATAAATCAGTCAGTTTGGCTGATTGGTGAGTTAAGATTACGGGATTAATACATAGGATTTACTTACTAATAAACACTGGTAAAAATTTAAACTAATTTAAATTTATAGAGGTTAAGATCCGTTAAAACACTTTGAAGTCTAATTAAATTTCTTCTTATCCTTAAAAATTATTTTTAAAATCCTCGGCGCCACATGAAATCCTTTGAAATCTTTTTGAATCCCAAAACTTATTTTGAAATTTTTCCGAGAGTCTTGAAATCCTTAAAAATCCTCATAAAACGCTCTTAATTCTTTAGAATCCCATCAAATTTGTCTAAAATTATACGAAATAATTTCTGCAAACTCTGAAAATGATTTAAAATCATATAAAATTTGTGCAAATTCACGTTATCCTTTCGTATTGTTCGAAATGGTCTGAAAACTTTTTCGGAATCCCTTAAAATCTCGTTAACGTTGAGAATACTTAATAGATTTTTATATTTTTAACAAAAAAAATATTATGTCTTCCGTAAAATAAATTATAGGGGGGCGGTATTATAAAAATCATACGAATTTACACAATTTGTCTTAGAAATATTTTTTGCAAGACGTTTTTATAATATAATTGGAATTTCGTTTGTGAGTAAATATTCTTTCGAAGGCCATACAAATAAGGGTTTAATTATTTTAAAAATTAGTCCAATTTTAAGCCTCGCTTTTAAAATTTCCATAAATTGAATTTAGGTTTAAATAAATAAATTCATCTGGCGCCTTATCTCTTACTTGAACATTTATATCTAATCATGTTAAAAAATAAAATCTATATCAAAGTGATAATACCACGATACCATTATAATGAAATGTAAATATCTTAGATGGACAAGCTTGTCGCTTACAATCTATGAAATTGCGACTGTAGGATATCTGTGAAAGTTCTATAATATTCATCAGTTAGGTCTTAAATCTAAATGTAAAATAAAATCTAAAATCTATTACAGTAACAATTTTTCCTCGAATTATAAAAATGAGGATTGTTCATTCTCTCATTTTATCCTGGGCGCTTATCATCGGTTTTACAGGTAAATTAAATTTAGAAAAAAAAATATATATACGTATATGTATATATATATATATATATATATATATTTATATATGTGTTCATACATGTATTAGTTCAAGTATATTTTTACATTCTCATCTCAATGAAATAGGATATTGCTTTGTGTGGCAATCTTTAAAGTTATATGGGATTGGCCAAAGTCATACTTACCACACGATATAAAGATTATAAAGATTGAAACGGTAAGTGGTAGGTAAACGCATTCCCGCCCGTATCCGCGGGCAGAAATGACGCGTTCCCACCCGCTGATGAGGCTGATGAGGCCTGCGGCTAAGTAGATAATTTGTGATGGCGGCCCTATCTTTTATAATTTAGCCATTTCAAAGCGCTTGGCTCGAGCCCGAACCTCATGGAAAATAGTCATCTGGCGGACACCCTCACATAGCCAAAATCCGAAGTTGCAAGAATTTTGATAATTGTACGTTTTCCAGCTAATCTCCTTTCTTGGCAACGTCAAAAAAGACCCAGATGCACGGCTCGGGACTTGCGCGAGGGTGACTCTGTGACTCATACTCCTAGTCAAACGACTGTATTATATTCAATTGTTCAAATTTATACTGTGCTTAGATTGAATAACAAAATGATTAAAATCTTTCTTAGTATTGTTTCCAAAAGAATTTCTGAATGAAACCTTCGCTATATAAATACGATAAGATACAATTGTCTTCTGTAAGAAAATTTAAGTCCCTGTTTCTTTTTACAGAATTAAGTTCACAGTTCGATCGTTTCCTTGATAATGACGATATTCCTAATGTTTATCGGGGCGAAGCTTCTAATTCTTCTGAAAGAAATCCTTTGCCTGAGATTGACTTAAATCATCCACCTGTCGAGACTCCTCTTCGTGCCAGGACCAGGTCTCCTCGTGCAGAGCCTTCTACTCATACTAGCTACATGTT
>NC_046663.1:15682696-15694800 GCF_010883055.1 Belonocnema kinseyi | reverse complement strand
CGAAAATACGAACTCTCTAGAGCCTCGTCTAGTGGCCGCCAGGTTTCGTATTTTCGTGTACAACGTTACCGGCTGATGCCGTTGGAATTGATTGTTGAAATAGATTTTTTTACATCTTTTATTATTAAGCTTTGTACTTAAACGTAGTTTTCGTTCGGCTCTTGCATTTCTCAAAGTTTGAGACCGATATTTTATGTATAAAAAAAGTTGGATCTTTCAAAAAATGCCGAGGTTCAGAAAAAAGATGAAATAATTTTCAGTGAAGTTCCTACCAAAATGCAGTACCTAAACGTACTTTATTGTACTCTAATACATTTTCCAAAGTTTCAGCTCGATATTTTATTTATAAAAAAAGTTCTTAGGTTTAAAAAAACATTCAGTGAACTGAAAAAGTGAGGTCGTTAATATAGGTATTTAGCTGTGTCACATGCCCTTAACCTGATCGATATTGCGTTGATTTTATGCGTTCATGGTTTGGAGGGCTGATCTACTGTCGGTAAGGTACCATCTCTGCTGATATAGCAGATAAATCGGAAAACAATTACCTGTACTAGTAACACCTAGTTAAAATTAGCTTTATTTTACTGAATTAAGAGGAATTATTCTGAACCCTCTAATAGCTTAATTGGAAAAGAATCTGACCGGAAATAAGAAGTTTTGTGTTTCGATTCCCAATGGAGTGAAGATGGAGTAGGATCTTTTTTTCAAGAAAGAATGTCAATTTTTCCTCTAGGTAGAGTTCTACCACAACTTCCTACTGTTTTGATTGGCTACGATTATACCGGAACTAGAAGTGATGAAAAGCGCGCGATTTTTAAACCAAATTTTAATGTAAACTTACAATTTTGAAGAATAAAAATAGGAAGGAGAGAACATAATGTATAAGCATGTCAAAACTTTATGGAATGTATGAAAATAGAAATAAAAAGAAACAAACTATTTTATTTGTTGTTTAAAAGTTAGTTTTGTTGGTTGAAAATGCAGGTATTTTTATTAAAATACGTCTTTTTTAGAAAAAAATTATTCTTGTTAGAAAGATTGAACTATCCAGTTGAAATTTTGTTTTTTGGATAAAAAAACATTTTTTTTAATTACGATTATCAAGAAAGATCCACAAAAATTCTTAGTTTTGTACAAGAATGGAACCTGGAATATATCTTTCATATCATTCTTGTATTTTGTTAAATTTAGTGTTTTTTTGTAGAGAATTAATCTTCCTGGTTACAATATTTGGTTGAAAACTTGTTCTTTGTTTGATTGAAAAGTAATTTTTTTCATGTTAATTTTATTACTCGACATCAATGTATTTTGCCCAAAGTTGATTTTTTGGGTACAATATGAAGTTTCGCAGTTGAAAATGCACTTTCTTGGGTTAAAGATACATAATTTTTATTAAAAATGTATTTATTTCATTGAAAATTAATTTATATTGTTAAAAATTCGTGTTTATGGGCTTGAAAAATTTTTTTTAAATCTAATGTTAGACTATTTTCTGCTTGATTTAGAATTTACCATTTGAATATTAAACTGTTTTGTTCAAAATTAATATACCCATTTAGAGGAAAATGTGTATTTTTTGGTGAAAAATTAAAACTATTGATTAAAAATTGATTTCTAAACTTGAAAATTCAACTATTTTCTGAAAAAATAATTTTTCGGATAGAAATAATTTTTTTGTTTCTTAGAAACTATACTATTTTGTTAGAAATTCTTTGTTTGATGTTTGACAATAATTTTGATAACTAAAAAATAACATGTTCCATTTTTCATTGAAAATGAATATTTTTTAGTTGAGAATTTAACTATTTAGTCAAAAATTCGCGGATATTCTAGAAAATTAATGTTTATAGTTAAAACTTAATCTTTTTTCTTGAAAATTCATCTTTTTTGGGAGAAAATAAATCTTTTTAGTCTATTCGCTTTTTGGTTAAAAATTCGGTTTTTGCGGTAAAAATTTATCATTTTCACTAAGAAAAATTTTTTTTTTGAGAAAATTTATCTTCCTGGTTAAAAATTCATACATTTTTTTCAGAGATGTGCCTTTTGTAGTAAAATGTTGATCTTTTTGGTTAGAATTGCAACCAATTCGTTACAAATTCATTTTTTTGTTTAGAAAAAGAACTCAAAATTTTAATTAAAATTCATCTTTTTTCTTGAAGATTTAGTGGAAAAAAATTTTAATCGATATTTTTCAGTTTAAAATTGATTTTTTTTCGTTGAAACATCATAATTATCGGTTGAAAATTAATTTTTGCACTGAATAAACGTACTATTTCACCTATGGTTTTAAATTTACATTGACCTTATTTTCAATTAAAAATTCGACTTTCTTGATAGAAAATTAATCTCTTTGGTTGAAGATTCATCATTATAGCGGAAAATTATTCTTTTTTGTTTAAAATTTATTTTCTAAAATGAAAATATAAGTGTTCCATCTTTGGTTGAAAATTAATTTTTTTAGTTAAAAATGCATGTATTTTGTTGAATAATTGTCTTTTTAGTTAAAAAACATTTTTTTTTTTGAAAACTCACCTATTTGGTTAAATTAAATTTTATTAAAGATTCACCATTTTAATTTAAAGTGCAATATGTGCCCAAAAAAATTGACCTTGCTTTTTTCTTATCTATTATATAAAATAACAAAAAGGAACAGAAGGGTGAAAAATTGGGATAATAATACAAGTGGAATTGAACAGATTTTAGGACAGGGTAAATTTCATTGACCTGTCACTTTTAAAAGGGGACTCATTTAATAATGCGCGAACGGCACGACCACGGCCAAGAACAGAAGGCTGGACCAGAAGGCACTCATCGAAAATTTTTAATTGTTTATTTATACCTTCCGAATGTTTTTTGCATGGCTTATCCACCACCTACTTGGCAAGTGTGGTCTCATCGGTCTTCGGATGGAAAATCATTTGGACATCAACATCGAGATTCGACCAAGCAACGAGCGACCACCGTAAGAATACAAAATGTAAAATCGGTAACTCTTTTTATGCCGTAAGCTTAGTGAACTTGTAAATATGCGCATGCGCACCCTTTATGGTCGAAACTAGTTAAAAGGCTATTTATATTTGTATATTAGAGCTACAGATCCATGTGGATTATGAATGTATGATAATGGAACCTGGTAATTACATTTTAAACTCAGTTTTCTGTTTCAATTATAGATTGTTTGAATTTTCCCGCTCGAAAATTAGAGTTACGGTGAATTACCGGAGTTACGGATATTTTATATCGCATTTCACGGAAATTGAAATTCCACGTTCAGGCCAGCATTGTACTAACATTTACGTCGTCAAAATAGTAGTAGATTAATTAAAATTATAGTTTTGTTCTAGTCCAGTCCCTCCAGGTGGCGCGAGGCCGAGTGAGGCTCCGGGAGGTTCAGGTCAAGGTTAGGTTATCGACGTGCTAGCAGTAAATAACGTATATTTAGCCTTCCGCACATTCGCTTAGGTCATAGATTTTCGGGCATGGGCCTGTGAATGTAGTTATTTGATTTTAATGGTTATGCTGCTCACGCTCGATTTGAATTTTCTCGCGCGAAACCGAGGCTAGCAAACTTCCGAGATTCACAAAACTCGTCTCTGTGAGATTCATGAAGATTGGAATCGGAGTTTTAGTGAGGGCCTTTCCTTGATTTGTTTGGATAAATGGCACTAGGTTGTGGAAAATAATTTCTAGTTTAGTTAATAGATATTAAGTAAAACTATTATTTTAAAGTCAGTAAGGATTGAGCTCATAAAACCATGGTCTTAATAGTACTTTTATAGGTATGTCAAAACTCAACGAGAATGTCACGGAAATCAAGCATACTTTTATTAAGTGATTAATTTTTAGTTCTGAAATTTTGCCGTTAGTGGCGCTGTTACTCGGGTTTTGTCAATTTCTATGTTCAGCGAAACATAAATTCTTGAAATAAGTCAAAGATTCCTCAGTAAGCGTTAAAGTACCTAATTTAGTCTTTGCTTAGTTATTAATAATTTTTAATAAACATTATCTAGTGATATACATGTAAAATTCATAATAATTCTTTTGTAATTTCAAATTTTCCCGCCTATTGCTAAAACTCAGGAACTTTGACATATTTCAAGAATCACTTTTCTTGCGGGCCGTTTTGTTTTGGAAACTGGAGAAACTCACTACTAATAGCTATTGTGGATTGTACTGTTATTTAACAATTTATTTAGAAAATAATTGTGGGATTGACTCTTAGATGGTAAGGATCAGTAGTTCCGAGTTTCTCCGGTGGTGCGTTGCGGCTTGAGGTTCTGTGAACGCGCCCTGAAACGAGAAACCCGTGGAGTTGACGGTCTAAGCGCGTTGCACAGGACCTGTCACTCTCTCACTTTCGTTCTTGGTCTCAAACAGGACACTTCGCTATTGTGGAACTAATCTCGGAATTTACTGCTTGCACTGCAATTGTACTTTGGAATTCTTATTGTGATTGCTTATAAACGGATAACTACGACGACAAACCATGCCAAAGGTAACCTTTTCTTTTACTCGGCAAGCTAGACAATGGCGGGACTCCACCCATTCATTCGATTTTCTTTTTGGGCTTCACTCCTGCCATTGCCGGGCTGGGCCCCTTTAAGTGCCTCCTCGTTGATTGTCGGTTGTCGAGTCAGCGCATAATTTTCTTATGTCCGCTTTTTTTTCTTGATATGCCGCTGAATTTTAGGTTAGAGTTTATCGTGTTCGCGGCTCAGCGCCATCGGCCACGTGTTTGTTTTAAACCTGATCGATTTTAATCTTAGGTAGCAGCTTTGAACTTTTATAGCTATCGGCCCGATAATTATTGTTTCGCCCTCAATAAATACCAGTTAACAATTTACTTTTGATCATTAGAAAATTGACCGTTGAACTTTTAAAGATCCCACCCCCTTGAGATACCCGCGTTATCCTCTCCTTGCTTTCTTCTCCTCCTTTTGCAGGTAGCTAGCTGATTCTATTTATTTACACTTTTTGCCCGGCTAAATGTTTAAGTTTATACTTTTGATATATTAGGCGATTTAAAGAGCCTGGCTGGCGCCCAAAATAAAAATCATCGAGTAATATACGAGATGAATCACGTCAAGTGGGCACCCTAATTTCCAACCCAAGCAATCCTCATAAAATGATTATATCAATGGAATCTTTACAAAAACAGGAACATATAAACGATGGGCTTTTGACAAAATTATTAGTTTAACTATTTTTTGTATGCAACTAAAATTTATAAGTCTTTTTACTCAATAATTTATTGCGCTCCAACTATCAGATATTTTTTCACGAAAATTTGTGTACATACCAATGAAAGACAACTCTTACGAATAAAAAATATGGCGATGCGTGATAAACAATTTTTTCATATTTTTAATAACATTTTTTTTAACAATTGACATTATTATTAACTTCTGGATGCTCTAATGGTTCAGGTTTTTGGTGGTATGTGTACAAACTATTTAAGAATGATAATCCAAAAGAAAATTTCACTGCCCGCCACTCGTTTACTCAGAAACTATTTATTTTCGAAGCGCCCGCGCTTCAAAGCGCAGCTTCGATGCTCCGTGAGCGCAAGTTGCGCGTTGCGCCGCGCTTCGCAAATAAATAGTTTCTGAGTAAACGAGTGGCGGGCAGTGAAATTGTCTTTTGGATTATCATTATTAAATAGTTTGTAAACATACCACCAAAAACCTGAACCATTAGAGCATCCAGAAGTTAATAATAATGTCAATTGTTTATCACGCATTGCCATATTTTTTATTCGTAAGAGTTGTCTTTCATTGGTATGTACACCAATTTTGGTAAAAAAGTATCTGATAGTTCGAGCGCAATAAATTATTGAGTAAAAAGAGTTATAAATTTTAGTTGCATAAAAAAAATAGTTAAACTAATAATTTTGTCCAAAGCCCATCGTTTATAAGTTCCTGTTTGTGTAAAGATTCCATTGATATAATCATTTTATGAGGATTGCTTGGGTTGGAAATTAGGGTGCCCACTTGACGTGATTCATCTCATACGTATATACGTGCATGCGTATACATATACGTATATCCGTATTTAACTGATCTGCCATTCTTGAGGTGGAATAAACCACTTTCGCAATTTATTAATATTATTTAAATAATCAGCTATATTTAAATAATGTCTCTAATAAAAATCTTCTTTGGCCTCAAGACGAGTAACGAAAAATAAAAAGATATTTTGTAATTCTTCAACTGTTTCGGTAATCACTCTTTAATGTTTGGAGAAGTCGATTTACACAATAAATATCACTCTTTTTTAGATGTCAATCAAAGTTTTGAATGTGTTGGTAGTCAATTTTATTTAAACACGTTAAGCGTTACGTTTCTTAATACTTTACAATACAGATAATAATAAAATTATTCATAGCCCGATCAAATATATTGGGCCTATGAAAAATAGATTCTTCTTGTTTAATCTTATAATTGGAGTTCCAATCCATAAATTATGTGATTCATTTTGGTACGAGTCAGACGAGATTTAATATCATTCATAAGCTAAATCAATAATTTTCTTGTCCAAGTTAATTCTGGTTTTTAATTAATATAACCGGAGTTGGGTAGTAAGTGTTTGAATATAATTAAATTACTGAAAACTTTCGTTATTTTTGTGGGTAGAAAATTATTTCTTTTGCTTGAGAATTCAGCAATTTGGTTTTTTCAAAAAGTAATTTCTTCTGTTCAAAAGAAACTTTTTTCAAAATTTAAAAGTCGTTTTGCCTTCAAATTGCAAAAATTAAGTAGAATTTTCATTTCTTACTTGTTTTAGAATCAGGCTTTTTATTTTAGAAAATTTTCTTTTTTGGAAAAAAAATCACCGGGACATTCTTGTTACACGAACAAAATTATTTGGCTAGATGTTCAGATGAATTCTTTCTCAAAATAATAACACAGCCACACAAAAAGAAAGTGTGCGGATCTGGCAACAAGACACATGTATTCTTATGGATTTTGGGGCGCTGAATTCAAATTGGGTATCATAAATCACCCATCACGTTATGGTTGAGCCATAACCTCAAAAAATGACGAAAAATCATGCACTGAGGCAAATAAATTTCAAAATAATGCTAGTGATGCAAATTTTTACTTCAAAAACATGTCCACAACTGTGAAGAATCAACCCTTGCCTGATATAACTTATTTAACATAACTTTACCCAACAGAACCTGACCTCACCTAACCTGAAGCAAATGTGTGCTACATCGAACGTGTCAACTTGAGCCTCACCTAGAAATAAATCTAACCTAGCATAACCTAACCTCACGAAACACAATCAAACTGATTGTGTTGTCCCGTTGTGTTTGCGGTACCGTTTCATTCAGCTTCGGCTTAACCTACATAGAGGTTTAACCTATCCTAACCTAACAAAACCTGACCTAACCTAACCGATTACACAGGCAACCAGTAAATGTCAGCAGTAAATGTCAGCAGTAAATGTCTGGAGTTTTGTAAGCACTTGTTGCTAGCATTATTCGCCTGTGTTTGTAACCAGGGCACCTCCACGTGGTGACGGTGGGCAACGCATCCACATTGGCTAAGTCCCTGGGTAAACGGCGTTCATTCCGTCATGGCAGATACAGATAAAAAGTGTATTACGATGCAGGAAAAAACCCCAGTTTCGGCGTCTTGTCCGGGTGGGAATGCAGGCTCTCCGACGTCGTCATCATGCAACCGTAGCTCTTCATCAATGGATCACTTGGTTGGTGTAGAGTCTCATGCTACAAGAAAAAAAACCGTGAGCATTTGTCAATCACATGTCCGCAAGAATAGCTCAGATTCATTCTGTTACATTTTCAGTAAATATGAAGTGAGCAATTTGAGTAAAGCAATCGCCGAGGAATTGAAAAGACTTTATGAAAAGTGTTTTGACCACTCTACACCAAAGTGTTTGAGTACTCTACACCAACCACTGCTACTTTTGCATGAATTCCGTCAAAGGGTTCAACGCCAAAAATAAAAATAACATTTCGTACATTAATGTGTTCACAGTCACAAGAGCAATTGAAATCAATAAAAATCCACGCCAGACTGATTTAAGCGCTTTAGAAGATGATAGAATTGAAGTTGAAAGTCAAAGTTATGGAGACGGTAGTAAAACCAGTGATCGAACAGAAAATAGATCTCATGATTCCGATGAAAATGACGAAAAAGATGACGAATATTGTGTGCGTAAAATGAAATAGAAGATTCCAATATCAGTGTCGCAACTAGAACTGACTAATTTTATTCGAGATCTTGGATTTACGAAAGACGGCGTTGAATTTGCTGCTTCATTTCTAAAAAGAAGAAATCTTCTAGAGCCAAAGACAAAATTGTCATTCCATCGCGACAGGGACAAAGAATTCAGAAAGTGTTTCGTTAAAGACGAAGAGACGTCTTTAGTATACTGCACTGACGTTAACGGACTAATGACCACTTGAAGAAAAATGTGTGCAGAGACGAAGAATGGCGACTTTTCATTGATTCGTCAAAACACAGCATTAAGGCTGTTTTACTGCATAACACGAATACTTACGCCACTATCCCTATAGCTCACTCAACGGTCATCAAAGAAGAATATAACAATGTTAAAATGCTTCTTGAAAAAGTTAATTACACGAATCACAAATGGCAAATATGTGGTGATCTCAAAATCATAACAATGATATTTGGCCAACAATCGGGTTTCACGAGAGAGCCATGCTTTGTATGTCTGTGGAATAGCAGAGATCGAGCCAATCATTACAGCAAAAAGCATTGGCCTTTAAGAGATTCATTCAAACCTGGTTCTCATAAAATCATCAACCAAAGCCTCGTTGATCCAGGAAAAACTTTACTACCACCCCTCCACATAAAGCTTGGGCTCATGAAGCAATTTGTCAAGGCGTTAGACAAAGATGGACAATGCTATAAGTATATATCCCTTAAATTTCCTAATGTTTCAGACGCTAAATTGGAAGAAGGGGTCTTTGACGGACCACAGATTCGAATATTGACAAGAGATACTAATTTCGTGAGCCACATAACAAAAATTGAAATGGACGCTTGGGAAAGTTTTAAAGCAGTAAACACAAATTTCCTCGTTTACAAAAAGAGTCCAGACTGCAAGAATATTGTTGAGAAAATGATAAGAAACTACAAAAATTTAGGATGCTTGATGAATTTAAAACTTCACTTTCTAGATTCCCATCTGGACAAGTTTCCAGAAAATGTTGGCGATTTCAGCGAAGAATAAGGGGAAAGTTTTCATCAAGACATAAAAGTGATGGAACAACGATATCATGGTAGATGGAACGAGGTCATGATGGCTGATTTTTGCTGGATGTTGAAAATGGAAACGAATGTAGGTCTTAAACGTAAGCGTAACTCTTTGCATCGTTTCGTCGAAGAAAAAAGTACACGTTATAGCAGGCAGGAAATAGACTGAAGTAGGTCTAAGAAAAGTAGAGAGAATAAAATTTTGAATAAAACTCTTATTCATTTTCATGTTTAAGTTACAGTTCTACATTTTAATTGATACAAACATTGTCAGGTTAATTGAAATGGGGTCAATTCTACTTGTAGTTCTAAGTTTCTTCAAATGAGTAATGTGCGTCTTAATTTTTAACCACCTGTAGTACAATGAAATGAATTTTATTGTGTTACAACGGGAACACTTAAGTTAAGTTGTGTTGCGTTAAGCAAAATTTCGTTAGGTTCTGTTAAGTTAGATTCCTTTGTAGGTTAAGATCGAGTTAACCTATTAAAAATAGCACACATTTAAGACTGAGAACCGTACGCTTATATAGCTACACGTGTGGTTGAATTTCATTCGGCTAGGTTAGGTCAGGTCAGGTTTTGTTAGGTTAGGATAGGTCAAACATCTATGTAGGTTAAGCCGGAGCTGAATGAAACGGTAGCGCAAACACAATGGGACAATACAATGAGTTTAATTGTGTTACGCGAAGTTAAGTTAGGTTAGGTTAGGCTAGGTTACGTTAGGTCAGGTTTTTTTAGGTCAGGATAGGTTTGACCTCTTTGCAGGTTGAGCCCAAGCTGATTCAAACGGTACCGAAAACACATCTGCACAACACAATCAGTTTAATTGTGTTTCGTGGGGTTAGGTTAGGTTAGGTTAGGCTAGGTAAGATTTATTTCTAGGTTAGACTTGAGTTGACCTATTCGATGTAACACACATTTGCTACAGGGAAAAAATGCTTCCAGAGCTTTACGTGTAGTTCAATAAACTTCTGTTAGTGCAGGTTAGGTGAGGTCAGGTTCTGTTGGGTAAATTTATGTTAAATAAGTTGATATCAGGCAAGGGTTGATCCTTCACAGTTGTCGACATGTTTTTGAAGTGCAAATTTGCATCACTGGCATTATTTTGAAATTTATTTGCCTCAGTGCATGATTTTTCGTCATTTTTTGAGGTTATGGCTCAACCATGACGTGACGGGTGATTTTTAATACCGAATTTGAATTCAGCGCCCCAAATTCCATAGGAATACGTGTGTTTCGTTACCAGATCCGCACACTTTTTTTGTGTGGCTGTGTGATGATTGCTGCAGAAGTAATTTCCTCTAAAAAAATTAAGCTCCTCCTAACCTTAAATTAAAAAAAAATCTCATTTTTATCAAACAGCATGCGTTAGTAAGAAGAGAAAATTTCTCTGAGAAAAAGAAATCACTTTTTAATTTTTATTTCATCAAAAAAAAATTTGGAAGTTGTATGAACAGATAATTTGTACTGGTAGTGAATAATCTTTAATCAAGTAAAATTAAGCCAAACAGTGGCAATTTCTTACAAAAATTTACCCAAACAGTGGTATGTTCAACAAAAAAGTATTCAAATTCTACATAAATAAATACATTTTTAAAATTAACAGATGAATGTTCAACGAAATAATTTTCATTTGTATCTAACATCAGTCAAAAAAGAGAACAATTTTAACAAAACTGTAGAATTTTTAACAAAAAATGTTACAGTTAAACTTCTAATTCAGAAAATCAAATTATTTAAAAATTTCAGGCTTTTAATTTAAAAATATAAATCATTTTGAATAGTTTCAAATGTGCTTTATAATGGATTTAGATTTGTAAAATTCTTTAAAAATTCGAAACGGTTACTTTTGCACAATATTAAGCGGTAAGCGTTGGACAGCAGTGCAATGAGCGTTTTCTAAAGGTTTCATCGAACTTTTGAGATTTAAAGGGATTTTAAGAGTTTTGGAAAAGTTTCAAATTTTTCCATGGGATTCAAAAATATTTTAAAAGACTTCCTGTGTCGTCGAAGTTTTTTCAAAAAGTTTGAAGGATAACAAGGAAATAAGTTGTATTTTAGTAGGACCCGAGCGTTTCTTCGAGCTCGATTTAATTGTACTAAATTTTGAAAAATGAACCAAGTGTCGATATTTACCGTTAGCTGATATCACTAACTCTAATGAAAGTTGGTTAGTAAAGTGCGGCAAGCGTCAGTGTACGTTGGGCAGTCACTCAAAGTTGACTTCTCGAAAACACTGGGTCCGGAAGAACCGCTGTGCCATTAGCGATTGAAAAGTAGTTTTTTCACAAAAATTTTTAACCGTGAGTTTCGTGTTTTAAACCAACTATTAAAACAGTAAAGACGATTTTTTAATTGACATTAGGGTCGATCGTATTTATTTGTTTTGTGTTCTGGAATCAATTTAAAGATATTATTTTTTTTTGGTAAAAAATTTTTAATTTTAAAATGCTTGATTGGACTTTTGTTCAGGGGAGCCAAATGGATATAAATTCTTCATGTTTATACCTAATTACCCGTAAAGAAGAATGCCTGTCAAGAGGAGACCTGTGCATGACACGCAGAGAAGGTTCGGCACTTTTTCGTTTTTCAGGAAAAGAAAAAGCGCAATTTTTTAACGCTAGCCTGTGAACCCTGGCTTTCTAAAATAACATGGAGTTTCAATAATGCTAGGGTTAATAATTGTGGGTCCGGATGCAATAAGGGCACATAAAATTTTTTCGTGCGAAAACGAAGTCCCCTGGCGGCTTCAGAAAAAATTTTCGAATTTTAATTTTCAAAAGATATATATAGATGTAAAATTTGATTGCGCATCTTTTTTTCTTAAGACAAAAAGTTGTAACTTTTTTAGTT
>NC_046663.1:15679663-15682596 GCF_010883055.1 Belonocnema kinseyi | reverse complement strand
AAATTAAAATTCGAAAATTTTTTCTAAAGCCTCCAGGGGACTTCGTTTTCGCACGAAAAAATTTTATGTGCCCTTATTGCATCCGGACCCACAATTGATAGCAAAAAATGCCTGACGTTTATATTTTATGTTATATTACTGAAACTTCTAGTTGGCCTTCTACTTGTTAATTACCCATAAAAAATAAGCTAATCAAATGATTCAGTTTGAACAATATTTACATTAGTTTAAAATATTCTTCCAAACATGAAGACTTGCTCTTGTAGCATCTTCCTCATAAAATACTTTCCTAAAAAGATAGAAGGCGACTTAATTATCCATTCCTGACAAACAAAAAGCGGGGAATTTTTATAGTATTAAAGTCTTTAGTACTGTAATACACTAATACTTTATTTGTTATTACCAGTGATTTGTAATTCTCTGCCCCACTTTAAATAAAAACAATATTGAGAATGAATAGAATTACAGAATTTTTCGTTATCTGACATTTTTTGAAATGAACTACTGATGTGGAGGAATGGCCAAATGAATCTAATTTTCTCTATTTCAAATCCAAGTATGGATTTGGAAAAACAGGAATTGGCTCACCATTAGGGATACATTCGAACTGTGAACAGAACTCTGCAACAAGAAACAGAGGATTACATTTTCTTACATTTGACAATCGTGGTTTGGTATACGTTGCAGGAGATTAACGTTTATTAGGAGAATTTTGTTTTCACTTGTGGCATATACTGTTAGATTTTAATTTTCTCTTCTGGCACATATTGTTTTTCTTGTGGCACAAGATCCCAAACTCATTTAGTAAACAGAAATCTCAGGTTTATTTTTAAAAGGTCAAGGAAATGAAGAAATCTATGAAGTTAACAGAAATCACGAAATTTGCAAATTAGTGAAATTTAAAAAAGTCACGAAATTTATGGAATTTAAGATATTTAAGTAATTCATGAAATTCGCAGAATTCCTAGAATTCATTGTATTTGTGAAATTCATGGAATTCATTGTATTTGTGGAATTCATGGAATTGAATGAATTGAAGGAATTCATAGAATTCATTAAACTGAAGGGATTCGAGGAATTCATTTAAATCAAGAAATTCCCGCAATTCATCAAAACTATCGAATTTACTGAATTCACGATATCCACGAAATTATTGGAATTTACGTATTTCACGAAATCCACGGTATTAAAGGAATTCACGGAATCCATTGAATTGAAGTAATTTATGTAATTCATTCAATTGAAGGAATTCAGTGAAATCAGCATTTCACGCAATTCGTCGAATTTATGGAATTTACCGAATTGTCGAAATCCACGGAATTAAACGAATTTACGGAATTCATGGTAAATGCCTAATGTACGAAACTCACGGGATTCACAGAACATGTTTCATTTACGGAAATCGCAAAATTTATGGAATTCGCAGAATTAAACAAATTCAAGGAATTCACTAAACTGTCTGTAATAATGGAATTAGCCGTATTTAAAGAAGTCACTTCGTTCATATAACACCCAGAATATATGGAATTCATGCAATTTGTGGAATTTGCGGAATTCAAAAAATTAACGGAATTCGAAGAATTCATAGAAATAAAAGAATCCTCGAAATTCATGTAACATCTGAAGTTCAGGAAATTCGTTGAATTCATTGAACTCTCAGAATTAATGGAAAACAATGAATTGAAAGAATATATGGGATTAATTGAATTTAAGGAATTCACTGAGATAAAGTCATTGATGGAATTGAGAGAAATGCAGGAATGCACAAAAATCAAGGAATTCACGAAATCGGTTCAATTTATGGAAATTACGTAATTCACGAAACCCACGAAATTAATAAAATTTACGAAATTCACATAAAACCGGAAAATTCACAGAATTCATGCAATTCGCAGCATTTACGGAATTTGCGAAATTCGTGGCATTCAAGGAGCTCACGGAATTCATGGAATTCAAGGAACTCGTGGAACTTCGTGAAATCCTTTATTTGATTGAATTTCAATAACCCATTGAAATTGACTCTATGAATTCCACGAATTACATTTACTCCATTAATTCAATGAATTCCATGATTTTCATGAATTCCATAAATTCCGTGAAATTATTTATTTCCGTAAATTCTTACGATTCCACAAATTCTCTGATTCTTTTGACTTCCGTGAATTCGAGAAATTCCAGTAATTCTTTTTATTCTGAAAATTCCTTTAATTCCGGAAATTCTGCGAATCTCGTCAATTTCTTGTATTTCTCGCATAGTGTGAGTTCGTCAAATTTCGTAAATTCTAGGAATTCCGTGAATCTCATGGATTTCACGAAATTCGTGAATTTCGGGCGTTATATGAATTCAGTGAATTCCTTGAATTTAGTCAATTCTGTGAATTCCACGAAGTCCTTTAATTCCATGATTTTCTTAAATACGCGCTTTATACAATATGGATTAACAAAAATGTGGGCTCTGTCCGAAAATTTATTTTTTTTTGCCAGGAACAATTGTTCTCAAAAATTATTTATATTTTTTATTGTTGTAATTTTTCGCTTTAACAGGTGTTGAAATACCCAGTTATTAGACTTGTATTATGAAATTCCCATACATGTGAGGTAGCATCACAATGCCAGCATTTGAAAACTACAACATTGTACATTGCAGCGTCAACTAATTTGAGAATCAAAATGGTGGAAAAATTTTATACAATTCCATTATGAAACTGAAGAAAATAATACCTTCCCGTTTTGCAATCATTTGTTTTGCAAGAGGTATTAAATTTAAGAGGTAACTTACTTGCCAAAGGTATTAAATTGAGTCTTGACAACTTTCGGATTTAAATTTTTAACTTTGTTAAATAAATGCGTCAATTGAATGATCATCCTCTTTCACTTATTGAGAATGTTATTAGAGAAATGGCTTATTAGAATTTATTTCATTCCAAATAACA
>NC_046663.1:15669281-15679563 GCF_010883055.1 Belonocnema kinseyi | reverse complement strand
CTTGCGGGAAAAATGCAGAAGGCGGTTGTCCTTGGGTCGCTCCGTGTTCTTAGGGTCCACGAGGCTTTTGCTGGATCGTCGTATTGATTCCTTTACAGATTGGAACCACCTATCTCACGGTTGTGAGACGTGGTTATGGCTGAAATTTTACCGCGATTTCGCTGGAAGCGGGTGCAATTATATGGCTTACATTTTAGTTTTTATCTGTTTGTATGATCTTTTGTCTATACACTTTAAACATACTGTAACTTTTTGTAATATTTATATTTTATTTCGCCAAGCAGTTATTAGTTTATCGTTATCTGTCCATCGTCAAGCAAAACCAACAACTAAATGTTGTGTTCGTTTATATTCTCATCCTTCTAACATTTAATTTTATTGGATAGTTTAGCCGCCACTTTTTCAGAAGGTTAACAAATTTAACACATTTGGAATTTACCATAGAAACTTTAATGCATTGACTTCACGTTTCTCATTGAATTTTATAACGCTATTTTTGAAACTATGAAATGGATAATTCCTGCTTTTTAATTTATGGATTACAAACAAAATAAAGTATTCAGTTATCCTTTTTTATTTATTTCTATTGGTTTTTTCAACTTTAGGGTTTTTCTTTTGTGTTTAGCAATTAAGTTTAGTTAGCACATTTCTTGGCTGGTCAAATCTTAAACTCTTTCTCAGAAAGAAAAGTTCATTTTTTTCGAATACTATAGTAAACATTTGAAAATTATTTGCAAGATTCTATTCCGCTAACTTATCGAAAAATATCCTTATTTCTTTCTTTTTAGAGTATGTTGACCTACAAAGACTGTTACCGATAATTCTGAAAAAATGATTTTTCGCAAATAATGTGCATCTTTTATAATTAGAGAAAAAAAATTGAAAAATTAAGGAAAAATTTAAGTAACAGTGTATTCACTCAATACTCTAGTTTTTTATCAGATTATATATTATAGTAGTTGTTATCTCTTCGATTACAGGCGAGAGATTTATTTTGCTTTGGTGTTTACATTCCATTAGTGTAGGTTTGATGAGAAAAAAATGATTTATTAAATTGCTTAGACTAATATATAGATATATCAATTTATACAATCTATTTTTTCTGTTTGAGAAAAATACGTCACTTTCAATGGAAAATGGTACATAGTGTTTACTGGAACAACCGATTAAAAGCATTCAAAAATTACTTTAAATTTTAAGAAAATACAGGATGTAAACCTGATGAAACCAAGCTTTTAACGATTAACTTCGACAAATTCTCTTTTAGTGAAACAGAAATGATATACTTAGGATGCAAAACCTCCACAGAAGGAAAAAACTAGATTCGGTAAGAATCGGAGCAATAACGAACATTCCAACTTCAGAAAACAGAAAAGAATTACAATGAGCATTAGGATTCTATGGCTATCACCGAAAAATTAGAAAAGTACGTGAGAAATTCGTAAATTTGTTTCTGGACATATTGAAAAAAAGGTGGAATAGAAAACCAGAACGAGCACTTTAGGATCTAAAGAATCAACATGAAATCAACTACGAAACTAGAATTACTAGAATTACGTTGGTCAAGGATTCAATCCAAATGTGACTTTAAGATTATCCATGGCAAAAGAAAGGAAAAGATCCCAAAAGAATACCAAAAAAGCAAGGACCAACGCAAAAACTGTACGTGAAATTCTCCCAGTGAGCACAGAGTTTGGCGACGTCTTTACGACATCGTTCCGACATCTTTACGACAACTTCACGACATCCTATGTCCATGTCGTTAAGATGTCTTTACGATAGCGTAAATAAGTTTTATGAGCTGGCGATGTCTTTATGATATCGCAAAGACACCGAAACGACATGGGCATTGGATGTCGTAACGATGTCGTATCGATGTCGTATCGATGTCTTAACGATGTCGTAAAGACGTCGCCAGATTTTGTGCCCACTCGGCTAGAGCATGCAGGAATTTTTCAAACATTAAAGTTTATGAGACAGAACATTCGCTGAAAGGGGATCAAGCGTGACGTTAAAAAAGCAGTCAAAATTTGCAACATTAGCCAACAAATGAAGCTACCAAACCTATCAATGGGAGGGGGATTTCAAGTGTTTATTCTCAAGAGACCGGATCAATTATTGTCACTGGATTTTATTGGAGCGTCACCATAATCTATTGGAGGAATAAAATACATTTTTGTGGAAAAATACGTCTTTTAATGCTTATCACCTTGTTCTGGTTTAAAAACGAGAATAGCCAAATATTCCTCTCAAAAAGTATTGATCATTATTTTACTAATGGCGCTAAACTAGAAACTGTGAAATGTGAAATTAAGCACAGTGTAGGTAGTATTACTCAACGTATTATACATTTTAAGCGCAATAAACAAAGAAAGAAGCAAACTCTTTCAGATTTTCCAAGGACACTTTAGAGTACCCAAATTAAAAAAAAACTACATGGTGGAATTAACCCAGTGGGCACAAAGTTTAGCGGCGTCTTTAAAACATCGTTACGACATCTTTAAGACAACTTTACGAAATCCTATGTCTCTGTCGTTAAGGTGTCCTTACGATATCGTAAATAATACGTATGATCTGACGATGTCTTTACGATATCACAAAGACACCGAAACGACATGGACGTAGGGTGTCGTAAAATTGTCGTAAAGATGTCGAAAGCTGTCGTAAGAACGTCGCCAAATTTTGTGCTCACTGGGAACATACCCTTACGACAACGATAAAATAAAAGAGACGTTCAACAGATGCAATCTGATTCAAACCAAGTCAACTGTATCACAAAATTTTCCATGCTAATAAAAATTATGAAATTAAAGATATATTCGTGAAATATTTGACATTAAAAAAAGTCATTTGAGGGCTTCTTTTATATTCCTTTTTTTGTTTGTTATTTTATTACATAAACAATAAGACTCTCATTTTCTTGCAAAAAGACCTCAGTCAAGTTCGTTTAATAATAATCCATTGAAATTCTTATGAATTGTAGATCAATATCTTCCCTTTCAAATGAAACAGACAAAAAAACAAAGTTCGTTATAAAAAAAACGTATTTTCAATAACAATTTAATAAACAATGATAAATTCTCATGTGTTCCCCAAACGCGAGTGGGCCAATTTTTAATATACATGTGAAATGAACCTTTAACTTCAAGCTTCTGAAAAAAATTGTATTTTGTAATTAACCTTGCAAGTGTCGAAAATGAATTTTTTCTTTGTGCCGTACATCGGCACTCAACTTTGATAAAAAACAAAAGAAATACGATCTACTTAACATAAGACTGCTACAAAAGAATACTAAAAAAATGTATCCCTACTTTTTGTTGACAACAAAAAATGATTTTGAAAAACACTTTCGCCCAGTGGAAAGAACTGATAGGAGAGTTCAAGTAGCTTCCATTAACACGTTTCAAAATTGATCTGTAAGCATGCGTTTTGACAGTACATCCAATTCCATCACACGCACATTTTCTATCTCAGTGGGCACAAAGTTTGGCGACGTCTTCACGACATCGTTACGACATCTTTACGACAACTTTACGACATGTCTGGCGATGTCTTTACGATATCGCAGACATCGAAACTACATGTACATAGGATGTCGTAAAGTTGTCGTAAAGATGTCGTTACGATGTCGTAAAGACGTCGCCAAATTTTGTGGCCACTGGGATGCGAAGTCACGGAAAAATTCCACTCTGTTTTAACACCGAAGTCTTTTTCATGATTAATAAGTTTTAAATTTATTTTCGTACTGCGCTACCGATCCATCTGAGAAGTAATTAAGCATCTGAATAGCTCTCGTTCCAAATGTTTGTTTCAAATGTGGCACCAGTCTTTCATTGAACAAATGAACAAATTTTGTATCATCATTTAAATTTTCGGAAATAATAACATAATTGAGGTGCATTTTTTTCGTTCTGAATGCAATAAACAAAGTAGGCGTAGACGGTACCTTGAGTATTTTTTTAATGATGGGATTGGATAGCATCTTGGATACGAAATGTGTAATTTTTGGAGAAATCTAACATGACAATGAATTTCCCTTCTTCGGGACTTTACTTGATTTAAACCAAATAAGCTGCTTAGGATTTAACAAGGAAATTGCGTTTTAGGAGCAGGGCAATGTTTATCCCAAAATTCTTGAAAAAATCTTGTTTTTTCTCTGTTTTTTCAATCATATTGCCCCTGACAAAAAGACACGCGGATCTACGGCTGAAAGAAAAAATTCTTTTCCGACACTTACAAGGTCAAATACAATGTTTTTCTTCATAGTTTGAAGTTGAAGGTTCATTCTACATGAATGGAAAATTGTAGCTGGGTCGCGTATGTAGAACACATAATAATTTACAATTGTTTAAAAAATTGTTAGTAGAAATACGTTTCTGTAACGAATTTCGGGTTTTTGTGTATTTCATTTGAAAGGGGAGATATTTATCTACAATTAAAAAAAATTTGAAGCTTTTTAGGGATTTTATGGTATCTGAAGATATTTCAAAATATTACGATGAATGAAAAAGATTTTGGGTTATTTAAAAAGATTCCAAAGAATAACTTGAAACTTCAAAATTCTTTAATGCTTTAAAAAGTGCTAAGATTTCAAGAGATTTTAACAGATTTTAAAGGATTATAAGAAATTTCAAAAAGGTTCAAAATAATTCAAGGGATAACAAAGGATTTAAAAGGATTTCATATGATTCCTAAGTTTTTCTAAAAGAATTTCAAAGGATGCTGAAGAATAATAATTGTGATAAAGCTTGCCAAATCATCAAATTTTAAATAATGCTGGTGGAAAAATAATTTTGCTCAAAAAATTATTTGAACTTAACTAATCAGCTTGGTCCATTCAAATTTTTTGAAATTTGATTTCAGTTTGATAGGGTTCGGGAAATTCAATGCATGACTTATGTCTCCTATTGATATATTGGTTCTGAGTGAAGTCGAATTATTTTTAACTTTTTAACTTTTAATATATTTTCAAAGCAATTTTTGCAAAAGAAAATTTAAACATACTTTAAACAATTTTAAAGTGTTAGGACTAAATTTATAGATCAAAGATGTTTCAATTCATGATGTTAATTTTTTAATGCTAAGATTTTCCACAATCATAAGCCACTTAGAAGTATGTTTCCAACAAAATGAAATTATTGATGTTTTAAAACATCAGATTTTATTAAATCAAATATTTAACGATTTTGTATCAAATTTGTTATCTTGTCTTGAAAATGCAATAATTCGGTGAAATTTTTTCTTTCTGCTTTCAGAATCCGAGTTTCTAGTTTTAAAAACTTTTTTCTTACAGTAAAAAAAACTTATTTATTTTACTTGGCGATTTATCTATATTCTTGAAAATTCTTCTTTTTTGATTGAAGTCTACTGTTATTATTTTAGAATGAAAGTAACGTTTGGTTGAAATAGTATCAACTATTATATTTTTTAATAATAATTCATCCTTCTTGTAAATTCATTTCTTTTTTCGAAAATTTAGCTAAATCTGGTTTTGGGTCAGCTATTTTATGTTTAAATAATTGAAAAAATTATTTAAGACAAAAATATTACTCCCAAAATTAATTAGTTCGACCATTAATTACAAAAAAGAATGACTTTTCATGCTTTGAAGAGAAAAAAGTGGTTTAAAACTTGGAAAATGTTCATTGAAAAAATTAATTGCTCACAACATCTTTTGTCTCATTAATTGCAGGAAATAATAACTTTTCACTTTTTACAGAGAAAAGAATTGCACAAAGAATTGCTAAATATACTTTAGAAAAAAAAATTCTTCTATCGTCCGTTATTAAAGTTTGAAAAAAAATTAAATAACACTGTCATTAGCATGAATTTGATGGAAACTGCTATTTTATATTTTTTGAGGCATTTTCTGGGCACAATAAAACGAGCTTAGATGAATCGTTGAATAATCCTTAAGAGGTGACTATACTTTGATTCACAGAAAGTTAATAAAAGTACTTCTTTTTCTAAGAAATCTAGAAAAATTCCCAATAATAGTTCTTTGGGTGAAAATTCTGTGGTAAAAACTGAAATTTTAAATGAGTTTTAACTCACAAAAAAAGTCAAAAAACATTTTTGAAAATTTTTAATGTTCGAATTTCCCGCAAACATTTTTTTGAAAAAAAATCATGCCCACCCCACACTCATTAAATACGGCGAATGACGGCTTGAAATTTTGGGATTTTTGTATTGTATGCTTCCAAATTGCTAACTCAAGATTCAATTGCCTTTAGAAACATTTTTTGCCTGCTTACCCGAGTATACCCATTGTAGATATTTTTTGGTTAAACAACTTTTGTCTTTTTATTTTTTTCGTTTCTTGTTTCGTTTTTCTAAAATATTTATTTTTCTATTTCAATTCTATTTTTACGATAACAGGAAAATCTACTCTTCCTATCTTGAAGTTAATAATAACAAATTCGGAGATCCTTTTAAATTTTTTTCGTCAGTTGTGTCTTTCATCAAAAAATTCAGCTTTTATATTACAAATGTCATTTTTTAAGACTAAAACAAAAACAACGTTCCTATCAAGAAATTATGAATAACAAGTTGGATGTCTTTGCACTCTTTTTTGGATTAGTAAATAATTTCTATTCATTTCTTTCATAGCTTGTGCCGTTTAAAAAAAGTTAAGTTCTTTATTTCTAAAGTTGCTTTCAACGAAGAGAATAAAAACTGAGAATCATATTAAAAAATATTAATAACAAATTTGTAGCTCTTTTTTGGATAAACAGCTTTTAAAGATTCTGGTGAAGATATTCCTGCTATAGAAATGTGATTCACAACAAATTTTCAGATTTTTTAGGTGCACAAGTTTTATCAATTTATCTTTTGTCGTATCTAGCATAGTTTGACTGCAAACTGGAATTTTTTGAATAATTTTTTGCGCAATCAAAAGTTGAATTTTTGGTTTTTCAAAGAAATTGAAATATCGGCTACGACGGTGTTGTACAGTGTAAAAAATTAAAAAATTTTATTATTTGATTTTCCTTAATGATGTGCGCTTTTTTGCTAAAAATGTTCATTTTAGTTAGTTTATCGTAATTTTGTAAATGCTGTAACTGCCGTAATTTTTTCTCTATAAAAAATTAATTATAAGTTGTCTCACAACGTGGAAGTTTGACAAAACCGAGGGGGAGGGGGGTTTCTAACTTCACACAAATCTAATATCTTCTCTTCTGTTCGATGCTGGTCTGCCAGCAGTTCGGAAAAAACATGAACGATGCATTCTGCTGACCAGAACCAAGCTTGCGAACTGTTGGAATATCAGCATCAAAAAGGAGCTGCTTTCTCTTTTAAAATTTTCTGCTCTCGCGTGCGGAGAATTAATTTTTTTTCTCGACACTCGGGCGCCGTGCTTTCGCTGGTGGAATCGGTCAAGACCCCGAAGAATTGAACTACCGCTGTTCTGTTTTCAAACCAAAAGAGGTCCATCCCATGTGGACGGTATTTTATTTCAAAGTGGATGGTACCCCTATCTACGCAGATTTCTTTCCTTGCATCAGATGGGTACCAAATATTAGATAGAGTTTCTTATGTCAGGTTATAATAGTGGAACTTAAAGTTTACCTTTCAATTGACAATTAACCATAAATAAATAAGATGGCCACATGTTACAGCATTGATCAATTTGGATATAAGTCCCGAATATTTTTTCAACCTGAAAGACTCTATCATATATTATTTGTCTCTCAAAAAATTTTCAAATGAATACAACGCGTTACCAGTAACGTGTAACATTTTTATCGGAATTTGGATCAAGAAGAATATTGACAATGGACAGTATTACTGATTTTTTCGTACTTTATATATTTTCGAATCAATTACTGATGTGGAGGAATGGTGGTTACATTTATTATTTTAAAATTTTTTGATATTGTGTGACGGTAACCTAATGGAGTTTCATCGGCCAAGTTTGGGGGCATTATGAATACCGTGCCACTTCCTATGTTTATGCCCACCCTTTTTCCAGCGTTATTATATATTCCACGAAGAACCGTATTGTTTTCTAGTATTGCAACGACGTTACCAGTGGATGTGGTTAAAACAATCTGTTCGTCTGTTGGTATGGACATACGCGCATAACGTCCACTTCCACGTAGTCTAATCGGTATGCCAGTCGGAAAAGTATATCTTCGAACTTCGAATCGCCGGTGCTGATTTCTGTTGGGAATGAGTCGAATCAGTCCAATTTTCCTGAACTCAAATCCAAGTATAGTTAAAACACCATGACTGGCAAAAGGAAACCTGGACCTGAGATGGACAGGAAATTCTGTTTGAGGAGATCTGGTTCTGGCACGAAGAACGGACTCAGCAGGAGAATGATTCGGGTCAATATTAGTCGAATCATTTCTTGCAGAAGAAGTAGAAGGTTCGCCAATTGGAACAACAGGAATTGGCTCACCATTAGGAAGACATTCGAATTGTGAACTTCGCTCTGCAAGAAGAAATAGAGGATTACATTTTTTCACAGTAGAGAAATTTGTTTATTAAATATGTGGCCACTTCTTTGCGGCAGTAATATCAGGAACCCGTTAAAAAGATGGCCTGGCAGGAGGAGACCTGGACCTGACACGAAGAGGAGTTTCTGAAGGAGGAGAATACTGGACCGAAAAATGCGTTCTGGCTGCTCGAAGATGCCTTCCAGGAGATTGATATTTGTGAGGAGAATTGCCGCAGATGAATTTCCAAACTTGTTATATTCTCATCGTGTATAATTGAGAAAGTATTAAAATTGTGCGAAATTGGACATCACAGTTTTTAACGGATCTTCACTTTTTGAGACCTCCTGAATTCAAGAATCAAGTTTTGGCGATGGCGTCAGTCCGTCCATCCACTAAAATCTTAACATGATAAGAATAACAACTTTTTGGATTCTCTTAAAAAACTTCTTTCAAACATTTTTCAATACCACTCATAATTTTGCTTTTATTTATCGAAAGGTGTAGGCAGAAAATGAGAAATTCAAATTTGAGCTAATAAGCGACGAAAAAAATTGGGAAAATTTTTTAAAGGATTTTTAACCTTTAAAAATTCCTAAACCATTACTGTATACAATTTCTTAAAACAACTTCTTTTTTTAAATTTATTTATCGAAATTTCTAGCTTTAGTTAAAAATTGAATTTGTTGTCTAGAGATCTGCTATTTTTGTTAGAAATGAATTTATTTTAGTTCAAATTTTACTACTTTATTCTTGGTTAAAAACTTATTTTTTTTTTAGTTTGACATTACACTATTTAGTTAGAAAATAAAACTTCTAATTTCAAATTTATTTTCTTGGATTGCAAATACATATATTTCATTTAAAATTGTAATTTTTCCCAGAAAATTATTTTCTTTGTAGAAAATATTTTTGTTGTTGAAACTTTAACAATATTGGTCAGAAATCATCGTTTTTGGTTTAAAATCAATTTTATTGTTCCAAATTAATTTTTAGTCGCAATCCATTTTTCTCGTCAAAAATTTAACTATTTTTTGTTCTAAAAAATTCATTTTTTTTAAATTAATACAATGTGTTTTCTTCCTACGACCGGCGAAACCGCTTATGTAATTTCGGGTGACCCATTAGTAGTGTACCATATGTGCACGTAGTAACATATGGTACCTACTATAATTAAATATTTACCTATTTTGTAAAAACTCAAATAGTGGTTGAAAGAAAATAGGAATTGTGATCAAATAAAAATTAAAGTACACACCTTCAGATGTGCGTACAACATAAAAAATTTACTTAAAATTGTATATATTTTATATTATTATATTTACCAATAGAACTGAACACAACTGCCAATATTATGAATAGAGAAAAAACGATCCTCATGTTTGACGCTTATAGCATGAACCAACCTGAAGTTGTTATCTGTTAGATTACAGCTTGCTTTTAAACATTATGTATGCATATATGTGTTGCTGAGATGTTTGCATTTAATTAGAGTTTGTTTAAAGAAAAAAAAGATTTATTAGATTCCGTGAATGAATATCGCAATTTATATAACCATTTTTATTTGACATAAATTCCTCATTTTTAATGCAAAATGTATACATAGTGTCTACTAAAACGACTTGTTCAAAGATTCGGGAAAATAAAATCATCACTGAACTTAGAAAGGGATTTAAAATATTGAAGGAAAAACATGGATTTTAAGTAAATTTGCTGAATTATGAAGCCAAAAGGAACATCTATTAGGAAAACAGTTGAATTTGAAACCAAATAGTTCGTATTTTTAGCTAAAAAAGATCAGTTTTCAAACAAAAAATATAAATTTTTGACAAAATATATAT
>NC_046663.1:15651068-15669181 GCF_010883055.1 Belonocnema kinseyi | reverse complement strand
CCTTATGACAAATTTTTAATTATATATATATAATTAATTGGATTCTTATTTTTTAATTCTGAAGAAGAAAATAATTCTGAATCATAAAAGTTATAAGCAAAGACATAAGTCAACACATAAGTCAGTACATAAGTCAATACATTTAAAATTAAAACTAATCACCCTCAAATCCCTCGGAAAGATTATGGTTTGTATATAAACAGTGTCCAAAAAGTTGAATTTCACACTTAAATATGTATTAATTTTGTAGTTTAAATTGACCTTGAAGGACAGTCTAAGGTCATTGAAATTTAAGCAAGATCCGAAGACCTCTGAAAGCAGAAGCTTTTGCAAAATTTCTTATATATGGAAGTTATTTGTCTCGACAAGGCGCATTCAATGTTGATTTTTAATTTCACCTTTGTAATGACCTTAAAGGATATTTCGAGGTCAGCTTTTTTGTTTTAAATGAAAACCCCTCCTTTTTGGCATTCAAAATCGATAAAGCCGTAAATTTTTTCTTTAAATAAGTATCAAGGTCAAAGATTTAATTTGACCTTGAAGGTCACTCTACATTTATTAAAACTCAAACAATGTCCGAACACGTCTCAGAACAGCATCATTCCATAAAATATCGTGTCAATGGAAGTTATTTGTTTCAATGAAGTAGATTTAGTAACTACTGATTTCCGAGGTAAAATGGGGGTTTTTAATTTTTTTATTTGACCTTGAAATAACCCTAAGGGTCATCTTTAAGGTCAAAGAAAAGGTCACGATTGAATGCTTCTTGTTAAAACAAATAAATTTCATTGATACGAAATTTTGTCAAAAGCTGCTGCTCTCAGAGATGTTCAGACCTGGTTAAGGTTTTAATGACCTTAGAGTAAACTTCAGGGTCTAATAAAACTGATAATATAAAACATATTTGAACGTGAACTTTCCCGCTCTATCAATCTCTGATATGAAAAAGGGGGATTTACATTTTTTTCCATTGACCTTCAAATGACCTAATCAGCCTAGAAACCTTTCTGAGATACTAGTTTATAAATTCATCAACATAGTAATATTCAATATTGTAAAAAAGAAATATGGGAATAATAATATGGCCCATAATTACAGGAACATTTTTTTAAGCGTGATTATGTTTAATTTTGTACCGTTAAAAAATTATTTTTTGGGCTTTGTTCAGTAATATCTTGGGATAAGTATACTAACCAGACCGGAAAAATCATTAAATTCTGGCTTATATTTTGTAATATCTATGTTTTCAATTAGAACTGTAATTTTATTTGTTGCTTTTGAAACATTATTTTTTTAGATAGCTGAGAAATAGCTCTGAATTAATAATTTAACAAATTATTTCATTCTTCAAAAAAAAATCTTAACTAATATAGATTACTTTAATCTGAAACTTTATTTTATGTATAAAATATTTCATAAAAAAAGTAGGGTTAGATTGTTGAAAAACAATATTTATCTGCTTTGATGAAGAATTTAGCTATTTTATTCAATATTCTTGAAGCCTTCTTTGGTGAAAAAAAATCAACATACAATTAAAATAAAATTTCCCAACGATTTTAAACCGTTAGTATCTATTGTTAGAAATAATCTGAAAAAATTCACATAACTATTTTTAATCATTCTCAACCTTGATGATGTTAGCAAAAAGAATTTTCCGGTAAATTTAAACCAAAAAAAAGGTCAAAATTTGTTTAGAATTTTTTTTGGGGATAAAACTAAACTACTGTCTTAATTTTTGTTACCATTTAATAGTGACCCAACGGGCTATTATTTTCAAATTCTTAAAAATTTGTAATGGTAGATTTTAGTATAAAATATCAAAAACTGTAATCTTTTTAGGGTGGTCCAAATTTACACCTATAAAAATTCAAATATTGATTTTTTGAACCCCACCCCACAATTTGTTTGTTTTTCGTAAAAATATATAGCGCAATTCTTTGTTAACGTTAAAGAGTGTCTTCGGGCTTCCAAAATTTAAAGGGGGTTTTTATTGGAAGGGGTTTGATTCTTAAACAAATAGAACAAAGAAGTACTTGTTATACATTTTTTGAGAATCAAAGTATAGTCACCTCTTAAGAAGTATCTGTGAAATAATCTTCACCAAAGAATCTTTGAATTTTGTCACCCTAATCCCTTTTTATAGTGCCCGGAATATTGTAAAAAAATGAAAAATATCAGTTTTCTGTCAAGTTCATGCTAAAGAAGATATTTTTTGGGATTTTATCAACATACATGGTTTTTATTCAAACAGTAACGAATTTTCAATTACATTTCGAATAATTTGAATCGCTTTAAACATTTGTTGCGTGATTAATCTTTTTTTTTTCATTCTCAGGTGTCAGGAAGAGAGCATCGTAGTGCTGGTGGTGTTCCTGACTGCTTGGGTACTTTTTTATTCATTTTCTATTTTTGTATTTGTTTGCCTTCAAAAAGGTGCTGTATGACTGCCATACGTTGGTGTTTATTTTGTTGGTGTGAACCCAACTTGATCTAAAGTTGATGGGGTTGAGAACGTGTCTCAAGAGGCTGGTGATGGTGTGTGGTGAGCCGTTCGTGCCTCCAGGCAGAGGCTATTTCTCTACGATGCTCCTTCGTTGCTGCTTGGCTCTCGTATGCGGCCGGTTCCGGGAGGAACCGAAGCCTGAACTGCGTTGGGAGTGTGAGCCAGTTACGGGAGAAACCGAAGGTCACGACTCTATAGGCCGCTGCAGGCTGCAGTTGGTAGCGCTCCTCGGACGGACAAGTTTCGGTACTTGACTCGCAGGAAATTCGTCCAGTCGATCCATCGACCGAGTTTGACCTTGACGGCCGGTCAGCGGCGGCAGCGGCAGGCCCCCTTGTTGGTGAAGAGGTACCTCGAAGCCTGGAGACCGTCCATGGGCTCGTACTGATGATGGAGGACCTCGGCACGATCAGCGTCGTGGGGTCACTTCCATGTGCTTGTGGTGGGCCCTGGCACGTGCGGAGACGTGAGGGCAATGGACATGTGTTGGTTTTTTGTTTTAGGGAGGAAGTCCCGGTGTCAGGGCGAATACGAGAAAAGCTTGACCTGGAAGTCTACAAGGGCGTTTCGAGGAAGGAGTCCCCGTCGAGCGGAGAAGTTCATCTTCATCGATGATGACGACCTCGTCGTCGCCTTCCTCTACTCAAAAGCGCTTGCGGAGAGAGGGGGTGGTTCGCTGGCGAGCCGGAACGTCCGGGGTCCTGCATCTCGCAGGACGGCTAAGCGGCGACGGACTCGGGTGCGCTTGCCGGGACGGGAAGTCTTTGATTTTCCAGGCTGGGGGAGGATAGGAGTGAGAGAGAAAGTGGAGCAAGGTTTATCGCAGGCGCGAGAAGGCTTATCGGCCCTCGGAAGAAGGCTCGCTAAAGGCTACCGGAGCTGACAAGAGAGCTTACCGACTTCGGAAGAACAGTATATAGAGGGCTACGGATCTGCGAGGAGAGCTTACCGACCCAGAAAAAAGAGAGAGATAGGAAAGCGTGCGAGGCAGGATTGCTAGAGCGTACCGACCTCTGTAAGATAGAAAGAGAGCAGGCGGAGCTGCAGGGAGCTTACTGACCTTGAAACACGTATAAACGATTTTTAAACAAAAGAGACGAGTTTTGTAACTAAAAAAAAATCAGGCAAGATGAATTTTCAACAAAAGAGTTATAACTTTTAATCAAGGGAGATGAATTTTCAACTGAAACAGATAAGTCATTCACGCAAAAAACATAAATTTTCAACCTAAAATCCAAAC
Organism: Belonocnema kinseyi; assembly: GCF_010883055.1. Taxonomy (NCBI): domain Eukaryota; kingdom Metazoa; phylum Arthropoda; class Insecta; order Hymenoptera; family Cynipidae; genus Belonocnema; species Belonocnema kinseyi. Next base: position 15,665,438 of record NC_046663.1, on the reverse strand, counting down.
TTTAAATTTTCATTCTGAAAAATTGATTTGAAAAAAACAGATTTATTAATTAGATAGGAATAATTTTCAAGCAAAATATTGAAGGAAAGACATGGATTTTAAGTAAATTTGCTGAATTATGAAGCCAAAAGGAACATTTATTAGGAAAAGAGTTGAATTTGAAACCAAATAGTTCGTATTTTTAGCTAAAAAAGATCAGTTTTCAAACAAAAAATATAAATTTTTGACAAAAAATTGAAATAGCTAAATTGTTAGTTTGAAACATTAATTGGAAAAAATGGAATTTTAAAAAGTTGAATTTGACAACACATTATTGAATTTTTAACCATAAAGAAATAATTGTTAATCAAAAAGCTGATTTTCCTACAAAATAGTTCAATTTTCAACTGGAAAAGATTAATAAATTTAGTATTTAAAACTTTTCAAAGATTATGAATGAATTTCAGAGATCTTAGGTAATTTTAGAGAATTTTTTAGAATTTCAGTAGAATTTAAATGAGTTTGAAGATTTTCAAGTAATTTTCATGTAGAAATAATATGAAATATACAATTTTTTTGAAAACCCTTAAAAATCGCATAGAATCTGATTACAAATAGTGTAGCGATTGTGTAATAGTGAATATTTATGTACTTATACAAATGAACAAATATTACAGTATAATAGTAAAATGTAATAAACATTTTTTTCTATCCATGTCTAGAAGGAAGTATCATACATTGATTTTATTACCAAACAAGAACAATTCTTTTATAAAAATATTTTTTAACCTCACTTTCGAAAAAACAAATAGAAAAATTGTTAACCAAACTTAAATTATGTTATCTAAACTAAATATTTTAACGAATATATCTTAATTTTTTAAATTCTTTTTTACTAAATAACTAGTTTAATTCCAATAAGTATTTTATATCATACTTGGTGTTTCCAAGCGAAAATTTATTTTTAATGAAAAGAAATAACTATATTATGACAAGTGGATCAATACATTCATTCAATAAATCCACTATTACTGTTTCACGCTATATTCAACAAAAATTAGAATTAAAAAAAAATCATAAACTTTCAAAACATTACAAACTTTCAAAATAGTGATTTTAGGGCAAATTTTCAAATAATGTAATTATTTACATTTACAAAAGAAATTCGAGTCTCATGATGAATCTATTCAAGAAAATGTATTTAATGTAGTTTTCATATTGTTAGTCATGTGCTATAATTATTTTTCATTGATTATCTGAAATTTTTAAGGAAATCAAGACAAAAGTCAGATAACTATACATACAATTATTTATGACTAACAAATTTTAAGATATTCTCTATTCAAAGCTTTATCGACTTTTAGGGGACAATTAATATACTCATATTTGTCTTAAACTTATATATCAATATCTTCTTACAATATGGAACCAAAACATTACGGACTACCTGAACTTTTTGTCCCAGTACCGCATGAGTTGCCGAAACGCAGAAAAATTTCCGAAAATGATTAATTTGGGAAATTCACTACAAAAAAAAATATAAAAACGCACAACTTTCATGCCGAGATTCTTTTTAATAATTAAAATAATGAATAAGATGTTAAAGGTGATATTAAAAGAGGTTGTGGTGGTGGTATAAATTTTACTACTATTTGAAAAAGTGTGAGTAATACCTAATCTTACTAACTGATACATATCTGAGATAAGGATTCTTAAATCAATTTCAACCTTTGACTACCCTAAATGCTTGTTTATTCAAGAAAAGAAACTAAATTCAATTTTTCAATATAGATTTGCAACTTGGATTAATAAAATAGTATCATAAAGTAATTATACAGATTAAATATAGTTAAAGACGTATTTACGAATCGTTACGACATCCTTACGACAACTTTACGACATCCTATGTTCATGTCGTTTCGGTGTCTTTGCGATATCGTAAAAACATCGTCATATCATACGACTTATTTACGATATCGTAAAGACACCTTAACGACATGGTCATAGGATGTCCTAAAGTTGTCGTAACGATGTCGTAGCGATGTTGTGAAGACGTCGCCAAATTTTGTGCCGGCTGGGCGCACAGTTGTCAATTTATCGAATTCTTTTATCATACCTTTTTTAACAAATATTTTAACATAGAATTGCTTTCCTAAAAACACAATTTCAAATGTGCAAAAAATAATTTAACTTCACTCATTTTACAAAGGGCTCAGTACTTTTTTCTTTAAAAATTCAATCCGCTTAAAAACTATCTAAAGCATATAAAAAATAAACAACTTTTAAGTTGAAAAACGCTTTAATAACCTCAGTGACAAATATTTTCTGATTTTTAAAAACCTTTGTAAAACGCACAGTTTTCGATTTATAAAATTCTTTTATAATACTTATTAACTCAGTTTTTAATTTAAAATAAGAATTCCTAATAAATAATTGAAAATGTGTAGAAAAAATTGATCGCTAGTTTAAATAATTCCTATTTAAGAAAGTGCTCGATACTTTATTTATATTTTAAATATAAAATATTTCGAAATCAGAAGAAACAAGAATTCCGTAATTGCTTCCTCGTTGCATTCTCAGAAACTTTTAATTGTTTCTTTGTAAAATAAAATGCATTCTTAATACAGTTTTTTAAAATCTTAGTGAATTATTTTTTCTTAAATATTTTGCTTTAAAAACGCATTACATGTTTTTAAATTATCAAGAAAATGTAATAATTGCATTTTAAAGCTTTTTTTAAAGCTTATAACTTTGTTTTATGCTGTCATATATTTATTTTTTGTTATTTAAATAATAAAAAAGAATTATGTAAGTATGTGGGTGATTGCTAAGATGTTAACAGTTCGTAGTCCAAGACATTTTCTATGATTCATGAATTCTTTGACTGAAAAGTTTAATTTTTATTGTGTTTTTATAAATATACATATTAATAATATGCGCATTATTTTTTCTATAATTAATGACATGTTGAAATGAAATTTTCTATGATCATTGAATTCAGTGACTGAAAAACTTAATTCTGTTAATTTTATTTTAAAAAACCCAAATCTATACTTAATTATGTAAAATAGCAACCTTATATGCGCGCTACAGTACGCGGGAAGCATTATCTTGCCAATTAATAACATAAAAATATAAAACAACATATTAACTATTTCAAATACTAAGTAAGAATATAAAATTGAAAATTATTTAAAACATTCCTGCCTAATTAAGGAATTTGTTTTTTATTAGGGAAAAAATAATTCTCTGAATTCTGCTAGATTAACATTTTTTTTTTTAATTAAAAAAATCAGTTGCCTAAAACTTATTTACTTTAAACTAGCATAACACATGATCATTTTATTTTTTTTAAACTATTTTTTTTCTTACTAATAACTTTCATGAATTTTGCCATTTTTGTGATTTTCAAACTGCTGTTATCGAACACGAACATTTTGTGTTAACAAAATACAACTATGCCTTACAACTCTAATTTAAATTAAATAAAGTTCACACAATAAAATTTTTAACTTTTCAAAAATCAATTTTAATCTAGCCGAATCCAAAAAAGTAATATTTCCTTATTTAATAAAGAATTCCTGTATTCAGCAGGAATATTTATCGTTCCTTTTAAGTTTGGATGATTTTTTGTTACCTTGAACACTACACAAAAACAATCCCAGTGAGCAAAAAGTTTGGCGACGTCTTTACGACATCGTTACGCCATATTTACGACAACTTTACGACATCCTATTTCCATGTGGTTAAGATGTCTTTACGATATCGTAAATAAGTCGTATGACCTGACGATGTCTTTACGATATCGCAAAGACACCGAAACGACGTGGAAATAGGATGTCGTAAAGATGTCGCAAATATGTCGTTACGACGTCGTAAAGACGTCGCCAAATTTTGTGCCCACTGGGATGTCAGGGTGAACGTTTTAATCGAGGAATAAAATTCCCAGTCATTTTCCGATTCACAAAAATGTTTCACGGTTAAAAAAATTCTAAATGGTTTAATTTTGAGTGGATTAATACATACAAATAATAAGCGAAAAAATAATAGACGGAGTAAATTTATAACCTTTTAATAATTTTAGGAATGAAATGACTTTTGAGTCTTCAATAATTATTTCAAAATTAAAAACACTTTTTTACAATCTATTTGAAATTTTTTATTTCTTACCACCAAAAACTTAACGCTGCAATAAACTTATAATTTTTTAAATCGTTTTATGTGCACCAATGTTTTAAATTTTATAAATATTATTGAATTTCAATATAATTGTTAGCGGCGAAGAGAACCACCTTCATAATATGTCAACTTGTCGATTATTATATTTAATAAGATACTTACGCAGTGAGAAGTAAATTAATTTAGACCAATATATTAATTTTCAAAGTATGTGCGCGAGGTCTATCGTATTAAGTCCACAGTTAACTGTGGGCACCAATTTTGGCGACGTCTTTACGACATCGTTACGACATATTTACGACAACTTTACGACATCCTGTGTCCATGTCGTTTCGGAGTCTTTGCGATATCGTAAAGACATCGTCAAATCATACGACTTATTTACGATATCGTAAAGACATCGTCAAATCATACGACTTATTTACGATATCGTAAAGACACCTTAACGACATGGACATAGGATGTCGAAAAGTTGTCATAATAAGTAGATGAATTTACTTGGATCAAGAAACATTTCGTTAGAGTTTTGATTACTTATCATGAGAATATAATATTCATAATTCATTATTTTATTAAACTTGATGCAAGTAAGTATAATGGAATAAATTAACTCAATGGTTTTTTGCTTAGAGTAAATATATTCTTGATTCAATTAGTTGTCCTTATTCTATTATTTTCTTGATTCAAGAAAATCGGTCCGTTGTAAAAAGAAAATACTTGCTTCTTTCAAGTAAAATCAGCCAAGTAAACTAGCCTACTTGATTCAATGCAAATTTTTTTTTCAGTGCAATCGAAATTTGTTCGTACTGATTATTCCACCTGAAAAATTATAAAACCTTGGTTTCGTAAACCCTTTCGCAATTAAAAGATTTGAAAAAGTTTTGATTTACACATATTTTTTATAAAATCTACAATTGCTTGTCCTCAGAAGCTTATTCTTCAGTAAGAGAACTAATTTGTTTTCTGATAGCTAATTCAGGAGATTATGAATTTCGACAAGCACTATATTTTCGCGGTTACACTAATAAATTTTTTTATGCAAAGATCATATCTAATGATTCCTTTTTAATTTGAACATATCTGCTTCTTTTTTTCAGACCATTAGTTACATGTGTAACGGGTGAACTTTCTTATGAAAAACTGCTCATTGGCTATTTTCGGAAGTAACTGATAATTTACAGTTTTACTAAAATCACATAATATCTTCGAATCGGATATTTGGTGAAAAATTCTTTTAGGTCACGGATTACCCAGTGGTCACAAAGTTTGGCGATGTCTTTACGACATCTTTACGACATCTTTACGACATCTTTACGACAACGTTACGACCTCCTATGTCCATGTCGTAAAAATGTGACGACGTTGTAAAGACGTCGCCAAATTTTGTTTCTACTGGGTACCTTTTCTGTATCATCATTATTGACTGCATCTCGAATTACTCTATTAATCCGATTTATATTAGGTTATTAGCAAATCAAAATCTCCTTTCAAAGCAATAAAGACAAAACTGCAAATGAAAGCACTCAAAGTGAAACTTGAATTTTAAACTTTGTAAATGTAAGTTTAAAAGTTTTTACATTCAACCATTGTATATTTAAATTACCAATAATTTACACGTATAAATTAGAAGTTACTAACACCTTTTAACTAAATAATTTAAAAAAATTACAGTTAACCTGCCAAATTAGAATTTTTAAACTTTTATAAATTTTACAGTTTAAAGATTCTCCGGTGGGCACAAAATTTGGCGACGTCTTTACGACAGCGTTGCGACATCTTTACGACAATTTCACGACATCCTAGTCCATGTCGTTTCGGTGTCTTTGCGATATCGTAAAGACATCGTCAGATCATACGACTTATTTACGATATCGTAAAGACACCTTAACGACAGAGACATAGGATTTAGTAAAGTTGTCGTAAAGATGTCGTAACGATGTCGTGAAGACGTCACCCAACTTTGTGCCCACTGGGTCAGATTCAATTTCAAAAATAAAAATCCACGTTATCATTTCACCGGACTTAATTAAAGAACCAATCAATGAATTTAAAAATGTATGAAATCATACTATTTTAAGCAATTTAAAATTCTAATTCCAGCTCAGAATTGGTTAAAAATGGAAAATTTCTCTCTTCAAATCCAAAATTTTAATTATTTTGTAAATGTTTCCTGTTCAAATCCCGAATTTAAATTCTTTCTGAAAATTCTCCATTCCAACCCATTGTAAGAATCAGAATCTTTTTGCAAAATTCTCTATTTCAATTAATAATTTAAATTTTGTTCGAAAATACCTCGTTTCAAGACGGAATAATAATTTTAATTTTCTATTGAGTATTGTTATTCTCTTGAATGAATTCCAGCTCAGAAGTGGTTAATAATTATGAATTTTTTGTTGAAATCAAGAATTTTAATTCTTTTCGAAAATTATCCTTTTCAACTAAAAATGAGAATTTTTTCTAAAATATTTTGTTCCAATACATAATTATATATTATTTAAAAATACCTTGTTTCTACTTATTAGACTTATAATTTTGTTTTAAAAAATCAATTTTTAATTTATAATTGTAATTATATTAGATAAATTTCAGTTCCAACTCGAAATTGGTTAAAAACTAAAAATTCCTTGTTCGAATCCGGAATATTTATACTTTTAGAAAATTCTTCGTTCGAACTAAAAATTAAAATTTTTCTGTAAAATTCCCTGTTCCAATTCATAATTTAAATTTTTTCCAAAATATGCTGTTTAAACTTAGAATAATAATTCTTTCATTAAAAAATTCCCTATTTCAGCTCGGAATTTATTTTTATTTTTAAATTCCCGGTTCCAAGACAAATTATAATTCTTTTAAATAAATACTAGTTTCAACTCAGAATTGGTTAAAATTTAAAAATTCCCTGCCTTAACTCAGAATTAGAATTATTTCGAAAACTTTTCTCTTCCAATTTAGAATTTTGTTCCTTTTCAAAAATTTCCAATACTAGTTCGAAATTTGTATGTTACTGAAGTTCTGAACACTCAAATGAACGAAATTTCTGTAGCAACTATAAATTTGTGAAAAATTGACAATTCGCTATTCAAGTTAAAAGATAAATGATTATTTTAAATAGTTCAAAAATCCTTTTAATTCTTCGAAATTTCATTTTAAAACCTTCAAAAATCTACATGCTTTTTATATTTTTTCAATTACTTTTTCTTTAATTCTGTCAAATTCGTGAAATTTTATTTAAATCTTCCACATTCATTTTTGAAAAGTTATTTTATCGTTATAAATCCTTTTAAATATTTTTTAAAAAATTAGTTTTTTAAAATAAAAAATCATTTTAAATTTTCCTAGGAATTTTTTTTTTATTCTTCTGAAGCCTCTTAAAATTCTTAGAAAGCTTGCTCCTAATTTTTTACTCAAAGTTTGCTTCAATCTGTATTTCGTTTTAAATTAGGGCATGGTCTATTTGCATTGAAATTTTGGTAGGAATGTCTGGACTTTTTCGGTACACGTAGACACTTCGTTTAAATTATTTGAAATCATTTCAAATTTTTAATTAATTTCGAATTTTTCCAAACCTTCTAAATGTCTCTTTAACTTACCTTCATTTTTTCTAAGAATAATAGGTGTTGAATTGTTATTTATACATCAAAATCCAACAATTTGACTTACAAGTAAAATTTGGTTCAATTGAAAAATTAAAATTTCAACTTTCAAAGTTTAGTTTTTTTGTATAGTTCTAAATATTTCATTTATAATCACTGGTTTGAAATTCACAGTCTGATATTTCTAAATATTCAGTAAGTGTTCTTTTTTTAATTAAAAATGTCCAAATTGCGTGATTCAAGATGGGAAATTTTAGAGTGAAATTATATTTGAAATTTAAAAAATGTTTTGAATTATAAATATTTTATTTTCAAGTTATTTAAAAATTGTAAATAGTTTATAAATTTTCAATAGGTTTTTTTTACATTTGTTTAACTAATAAAAGTTTCTAATTAAAACAAATTAATTTTTAAAGCTAAAATCTGGACATTCTAAAATTGTAAACTGATTCCGAATTCTCTTGTACAGTCAATTATTATTTACTTTTTAAATTTTAAAGTACAATTCAATATTGAAAATCATTAAGTAATTAATATTTACAGTTGATAAACTGAAAATGTTTTGTATAAAAAATTGTGGATTTTAAATGCTTCTAATTTCTATTTGTTTAACTCTTTAAAACTGCATTTTAAAATTCTTTAAATTCACATGTATGCTTAAAAATTGGAAATTAAAAATAGAAAATGTTAAAACTGAAAGATTGCCAAATAACGCATTCTAAACTGAATGATGTAATTTAAAAAATCACAATCAAATAATTATTTAAAAAACGTTTAAATCAAAGTTGGAAGGATATATTTTTTTATTTGTAAAATTCCTGGTCAAAAAATATATTTGTGGTCATTTCGCGGTTTTTTTCGGTCTCATAAAATTCCCGGTAAGTTTCAGGTTTTCCAGGTTTGCCTGTCCAGCGGCCACCGGAATGGATAGTCTCTATCCGATTGAATCGTTTTCTATATTTAAGATTGAAATTGAAAGAACCAATTTATCCATCTTGATCCCAGGTCTATCCCTTTGATCATTTTCTATCTTTCTTCCAAACTAAAATCACCTTTATTTTTCTTAATCATAATCTTCCTATCCATGCCTATCCGCCACTTATCCACATGTATCCTTTTCTTTCCTCTCCCAATCCCTATTCTCATGTCTATTTCCAAAGGAATCCTTCGCTTATATACGCCTGTCTTTTTATATCCGTTAGGCAATCCAAAATCTTGTAGTTCTTTTTTAATTCCTATCTACTTATCTCATTGAATCCTTTTCTATCTTTTCTGAAATCTAAGATAGCCTTATCTTTTTGAATCCCAGTCTTTCTATCTAAGTAAATTCACAGTTTATATATCTTTATGCTTTTCTATCCATTGTGCAATAACCAAATTTCGTTTAACTCTTTTAATCTCTATTTTCCTATCTAAGTAAATACATTTCCATCTTTTCTGACATATAAAATAGCCCTAACTTCTTGAATTTCATGCTTTCTATCTGAATAAATCCACTGTTTATGCACCTTTTTTCTTTTCTATACGTTGGGCAATCTTAAATTTCGTCTATCTTTTTTAATTCCTATTTTCTATCAAAGCGAATCCCTTTCTATATATTTTTTTAAAATAAGATAACCCTATCTTCTTGAATTCCATTCTTTCTATCTAACTGAATCCTCTAGTATTTTCTATCCGTTGAGCAATACAAAATTTCATCTATATTGTAATCCCTATTTCCTCCTGCAAGTGTATACATTTCCATCTTTTCTGAAATATAAAACTGCTTTATCTTCTGGAATCTTAGTCTTTCTATCTAAATTAATACACAGATTATCTACCTCTATCCTTTTCTATACGTTGGGTAATCTTAATTTCGTCTTTCTTTTTCCATTTCTATTTTCCTATCCAAGTGAATCCATTTCTATATTTTCTTAAATATGAAATAGCCTTATCTTCTTGAATCGCAGTCTTTCTATCTAACTGAATCATCCACTTATCTATCTCTATCCTTTTCTATCCGTTAAGCAGTAAAAAATTTTGTTTAGCTGTTTCAATCCCTATTTTTCGTTCCAACAGAATCGACTTCCACCTTTTCTTAAATATAAGATTGCCCTATCTTCTTCAATCTTAGTATTTCTATCTAAGTTATTCCACAGTTTATCCACATCTATCCTTTTCTATCTGCTGGACAATCCTCAATTTCGTCTATCCTTTTCATCCCCATTTTTCTGTCCAAGGGCATCCATATCTATCTTTTCTCAAATATAAGATAGTCCTATCATCTTGCATCCCAGTCTTTTTATCTGAATCAATTATCCACTTATTTACCTCTATCCTTTTATATCCGTTCAGCAATAACAAATTTCTTCTTTCTTTTTTAATCCCAATTTACCTATCCAAGTGAATCAATTTCCATCTTTTCTGAAATATAAGATTGCTTTATCTTCTGGAATCTTAGACTTTATTCTAAATTAATCCAGAGGCTTATCCACCTTCATCCTTTTCTATCCGTTGGGCAATCCTACATTTCTTCTGTCTTTTTTAATTCCTATTTTCCTGTCTAATGAAATCTATTTCTATCTTTTTTAAAATATAATATAGCCCTATCTTTATGCATCCCAGTCTTTCTATCTAAATCAATCCTCCACTTATCTACCTCTTTTCTTTTATATCCATGCGCTAATAACAAATTTCTTCTATCTTTTTTAATCCCAATTTCACTATCCAACTGAATCCATTTTCATCTTTTTTTAAATATAGAAGAGCCCTAACTTCTTGAATTTCACGCTTTTTATCTAAATGAATTCACAGTTAATGCACCTCTTTTCTTTTATATGCATTGGGCAATCTTAAATTTCATCTATCTTTTCTGATCCCTATTTTCCTATCAAAGCAAATCTATTTCTATATTTAAAAAATATAAGATAGCCCTGTCTTCTTGAATCCCATTCGTTCTTTCTCACTGTGTCCTCTACTTATCTAACTCTATCCTTTTCTATCCGTTGAGCAATAACAAATTTCGTCTATATTTTAATCCCTATTTCCTCATCCAAGTGAATCTATTTCCATCTTTTCTGAAATATAAGATTGCTTTATCTTCTGGAATCTTAGTCTTTCTATCTAAATCAATCCACAGCTTATCCACCTCTATCCTTTTCTATCCGTTAAGTAATCTTAAGATTCGTCTTTCTTTTTTTATTTCTATTTTCCTATCCAAGTAAATCCATTTCTATATTTTCTTAAATATAATATGGCCCTATCTACTTGAATCGCAGTCTTTTTATCCAAATGAATCCTCCGCTTATCCTTGTCTATCCTTAGCAAGGCTCGCGGTAGGTGACTTACATCCCTGATTTAGTTCCGGTAAGTTCACAGTAGGTGGCTGAATGTAAAAGTCAGGCACAAGTGAAATCATTTGCACCTTCTATAACTGAATGGTTAGCAGACGCATATGCAGAGATCGAACTTCGACTAGTAAGTCGTAAAACTTGAAATTAAAAATATATTGTTAATGGCGAAACGGACAAGCATAGTAAATTTCTGAGTACATTCAAATGGATACAAATTAAAACGATATATCGTTGGTAGTTGGTAGTCTGAGATAAAGGTAGGCATTTGCAAACAACAAACAATGGCCCTTGGAACCACAAGGTATAGAGTCAGTTATAGAAAAAGATAAATTGTTGTGAACACGATGAATAGAAAAAGATAGACAGTTATGTATGTAAGAGATAGAGTCAGGGGTCGAAAAAGATAGATCCAAGTACTCGCGACGGATATGGTTGAATGATTCCTAATTAATTTATAAACAGGATTCAAGGATTTACTACACAAATAAGAAAACAAATTCAAGAAAAGGAATGAGGAAGGATAATGAAAACCTGGGATCTCCTGTATCCTGTACGGAATTAAGTACAAAGCTGGAAAATAAAGCAACAACTCCGATTCTTAGTCTTCATCATCAGGATTCATAAATTAGTTTTAATCTCTACTAATATCATCTCGATCTCTAATATATAATCTATTGTCTCTCTAGTAGTAGTTCCTATGCTTCGTGTAATTATTCAAAACATTTTACTTTTAAGCACATGGTTTCAAATTACTGTTATCCATAGGTTCTACTATTACCATTTATCTCTGCTATTCCTTATTCCTGTATATCGTGAAGTCTTTATAATATCCTATAGCTCCTTTATATTCTCCAAGTTATAGCCCTCCATTACTCACACTTCTCATCAAAGAAAAATAAGCAATCGGTTGTCTACTCAACTTTCATATCAGATTTGGAAAATTTGATAATATTTCTAAGGATTTCTCTAGAAGGTATTAAACTCAAGAAAGATTAGACAGACTCAGAGTACTCCATACTTAGTATTATCTTACAGCAAAAATGAGAACCTGAAGAAAACAAGGAACATTACAATTTTGGGTAGAGTTCCGCGCCATCAGAAAATTTTGCAATCCAGAAATCTTTTTCCAATATACAAAAGTCGTCCTTACGAGGCTCACCAATATCTGCAGACTCATACTATTTACTATGAAAACCCATATACTGGAACTGGCAACGTTAACGTAAAAATGAGAATAAAGTAAAAAGTAAATGTGTGTTGTATGATCAAAGTGTAATTATGTGATGTGAAGAAGATGTTCCTGATAATTGTGTTGGTGGGATGGCTTTCTATACCCTGACCATATTATTCATTCTTAATTTGCATTCCTGCTTGAAAGCCTGATCTTCAACATTTTCAACTCTTAATATACGTTACAAGTTTTAAGATCCCACTTGCCTGTTATTCTGCATCTTGAACATCTTCAGCTCACGACTAAAACAAGATTTTGCTCTTGCTAGACAAATAAAAAAGTCATCACTTTCGCATATCTTCGCGTGCTAATTCCTTCTGCAATCGTAACATTGTCACTGATCTGAAGATAAACTAGTTTAAGGATTCATTAGGCAGGATTAGACGACAGTAAATAAAAACATAACAATCTGAAATAAAAACAAATAAAAGAACATTCTAACGATTAAGAATTAGTAATACGAATTGGAAACAATTGAGTGCATCGAAGTTTTTTGAAGATAAACAGAATACAGAATAATATTTTATAAGCAAAATGGAAAAGGCCAGCGGACAGATGTTTGCATTATCCTCCTCTTGGTGGCCTAGAGGCTAAGTAATAGTACTAAAGAAGCAAAAGAAAGATACAAAGCGGTTAAAGTACATGCAGTATATATATTTATTTCAAATCTGAATATATGCTCATTGGGATCTAATGTTGGATATCCCTTGAAAGAATTTTAAGAAATTAAAATTTTTTTTTAATTGCGCCACATTATTTGCCAGATTACAGTCATTCAATTAAAAAAAGATAACAATCAGTGGCAAATTCAAAACAGCTTCCAATGCCATTTTTCACAGAAGATTATTGAAGAGGAAATCAACTTTATACGGGCCTTGCAGAGCCTCAAGGTATCTCCATGCTGTTTGCGCTATTTTTTAACCATTATTATTAGTTTGAAGTTGTAGCATTTTCAAATTTTAATCTTATATCACGAAAAAATGGTTCTTAACGTTTAAATGTTCAAAGCAGGGTCGCTAAACTTGTCCAATAGTTCTCGTGAGGAAATTACCACTACCCTAATTAAATTAGTGACAGGTGCATCGACTTCTACTTAGCGTTTTTATAAAATACAGGCGTACTTTTAAAGAAATCCTATCCTTTTTTGCAGGGTTAAGTTCACAGTCCAATCCTTCTTCTAATGGTGATCCTATTATTAGTACTCCTCTTCGTGGATCTTCTTCTTCTTCTGGATGAAATCATTATCTTGAAATTGATTTGAATCATCCGCCTGCTGAGCCTTGTATTCGTGACAGATCCAGCCCTCTTCATGACAGGTCCACTTCTCTTCGTGGCAGGTCCATACCTGCTCCTACAAGGCTTCCTTCTCCTGACGGATCGGGATGTGGCCTTGAACACGTCAGATCTATTCGGCTAATTTCCTTTGGGAATACGAGCCGGATATTCGAACTTCGAAGATACACTTTCCCAGCTGATAAAAAACTTAAACTGAAAGTAGGAAATCAGGCATATGATCCTGTTCCAGGCGAAGAACAAATTGTACGAGGGTAGTTCAATTAGTCCTTAGAATGAAGTATAAAAACAATTTTTTTTGAGTAAATTTTTTTTTATTTTTCAACATAATCTCCTTGGAGCTCTATACACTTGGTCAATCGCTTTTCAAGTTTTTTTAATCCTTCAGAAAAGTGCGTTTTCGGAAGTTCCTCAAAATAAGCACTTACAGAGGCAATGACGTCTTCGTTGTCTGGAAATCTCTGTCCACCGAGCCATTTTTTCAAGTTTGGGAATAAGAAAAAGTCACTGGTGGCTAAATCTGGTGAATATGGTGGGTTTTCAACCGATTCGAATTTTAGTTCTTCAATTTTAGCCATTGAAACGAAGCATGTGTGAACTCGGGCGTTGTCGTGATGAAAGAGAATTTTCTTTCTCGCCAAATGTGGTCGTTTTTTTTAATTTCACTTTCAGCTGCTCTAATAATGATGCATAATATTCACCAGTGATTGTTTTACCCTTTTCCAAGTAGTCAATAAGTATAATTCCACGTGCATCCCAAAAAACT
>NC_046663.1:15595794-15650968 GCF_010883055.1 Belonocnema kinseyi | reverse complement strand
CTTGCCGATAGCTTTTTCATGCCTAATTTTTCATGTAGAATTGAAACAACTGCACCTATAGATATCCTTGTGGCCTCAGCTAACTCATGCACTTTTAATCTTGAATCCTTCAACACCATATCGTGGATTTTATTGATGATTTCGGGAGTACTTGCTTCTACGGGCCTTCCTGAACATGGTTCGTCACTTATTGATGTACGACCACGCTTAAATTCATTTACCCAGTTATAAACCGTTGCTAAGGCAGGGGCAGATGTGCCATGAACTGAGTCCAATTCATTTTTTATCTCATATGGAGTTAAACCCTTAAAATTAAAATGTTTGTATACCGCTCTGAACTCGTTTTTTTCCATTTTTCTTAACGAACAATTTTCTTTTTTTTCAATTAGTTATAAAAACTCGTAAACTCAGAAGATGTGGACTATGACTGCACCATATATCTAGTCGGGAGTGGTGATGACTGAAAACAGATGATTTGGAGCGATTCGCGCGCCATCTGTTGGTCATTCTAAGGACTTATTGAACTACCCTCGTATTATCCACTTTGGATGGAGACATCTTTGCAATATTCAAGAATTCTGATATACTTTTTTACATTTATAATAATTATTATCAAATTGCTAGACATCAATCACGTGTAAAAATAAACATGGAAAGCCACAGGGTTACACCTCTGCCCCAAGATGAAATTAATCAAACTCCGGTAGGTATCAATCGCCGGATTAGGAATAACTATAGAATACAGATTGTATACCCTGAATTAAACCAGAATCATCTACACTAGTTTTTCAAATAAGAAAATTCAAAACTAAGATATACTATTCTTGGTGACCCCAATTCGGATTAAAATATCTCATGTAATCACAATAAAAAGCCAATATAGCACAGTCTGAGAGGGTTATTATTTATCGAATTTTCAAATAACTATTTACCTCTTAAAATTTGTTATCACTTAAAGTTTTGCTGAATTAGAATCTGAAATCATGTATTCAATGTTTCCATTGAATTCACTATTAATATGAGTAATACTTAGAAGCAAGATGTCAGTTGCTCATTAATTAATTAGTTTAAAACATGAAAATCAACGAACAATTATTTTCATTGATGCATTAAAATAATTCCTACTTTATATTTTTATAAAAATTAGAAAAATTAATAACATTCTCAACTAATTTCTGAAACGTTAAAACACATTCTTGAATATTGAATTCAGGTACTCTTTCCAGAACACCGCACAAACATACAAAGATTACATAATTGAAATAAAGATATTCCATAAATAAATTAACTTTTATTATAAAAATTAATGTTACTCAATTGAAAAAAATTAAAGTTCCATCTGTATGTAATTCAATATTATGAACAAAATTATTTAGCTGGTAAATATTTAATAACCTAATAACATCAAAAGCACCAAGCAATTATTTTATCAATTAAAAAACTTATGTAACGGGAATAGAAGAATTTTAAATATAAAAATATATATTAGCACATAATTTCAAAATTTAAACATATAATATATTTGTTTAACCTATTTGAAAGGAACTGAATTTTAATCTTTCTTGAATTTAATATTTTGAAAAAAATATTCAGCTCATAATTATTTAATTATTTTACAATATGAGAAGCTTTTAACTATAATTTATAATGAAGTATTCAAATAATTTTCACTAAATACGATTTTTCAAATTTGAAATTTTATTTCTTAGAATTGGATGCATTAATCACATTTAAAACTAAATCTAGAAATCATCAGTTTTAATAGAATCAATTAACATTTAATCAGTGCAAAACATAAAAAACATGATAAGAAACATGAAATGATTATTAATATTAATATTGAGTTTAAGTAATTCAATATTGATATCGAAATTAAATTGCTAAAAATTAATTAAATAGTTAACGACATACAAAGTCTGAAGGAATTATTTCAATTAAAAAAATTATTTGTAGTTATATATATATATATTAATTGAAATTTTCTAATATCTTTACTTGTTTCGAAATAATTTCAAAAAATTTTAGTTTTAACAGAATTATTTAATAAATTTTCAATAATTTTAAAACAAAAAAACATTAAATCATTATTTCCATTGATGCATTTAAATAATTTTGACTTTGAATGTTTTTCTAAATTTGAGCCTGTCTTTGTTTAATTTCAAATAATTATAAGCTTTCAACTAATTTTAGAAAATATAAATTTTAGCAGAATCTTTTAATAATTAATTAATGAGTAAACAGCATAGAAATCATTTAATAATTATTTTCAATAAAATTTATGTAGATATAATTTTAAAAATTGAATTCCAATGCTCCTTTTCCAACATTGTAAATATTATAAAAAATGATTGTACTGAAGATATTAAAAACAAAAATTATTATAGCAATAATAGCAACATTGAATTACATAAACTAAATGCAAATAATAAATTTATGTGACTTAATTAAAAACAATTTTTATTCAGTTTTCTGAAAAATAAGTTCCAATATTTTTTCTGAAAATTTAAAGTATTAATAATGTTCTAAAATAATTCCATTGAAACTTAAAACATATTGACATAATTTTGAAGATAGAATACAGATAATTATTTAAAAGCACCAAAAACATTTTAAATTATGAAATTCAATAGGAAAATTTCAAATATAGGTAAACTTTTGTTTTACAAAGATATTTTAAGAATTTTTTTTTAACCACGAATAAAACATAAAATGCAGTCGACAAAAATTACGTGAAATGCGGGCTGTAAAAATAACATAACCTCAAAGCAAAAAAATAAAATTGTTTTCTTACTTAAACAGTATTCAACTTTAATCTTGATGTAATTTAATATTGTTAACTAAGTTAAGCACCTGATAATAATTAAGCAATAAATAACATAAAAATCATTAATTAGGAATGACCGATAAATAAATTTTCTCTTTTTTCTCTCTAAAGAAAAATATAAACATAAAAAAATATTGCCATAAAAAATATGTATTATTGTTATAAAGAACGGTTATGAGGAAATTGAAGTTTAATCATTTTCTGAAAATTTACCAAAGTTTCGCAAAGGTTTTCTTCAAGATTGAAAGGATTCCATACAGATCTAAACAATTTTTCGAAGAATTGCAAAAAAAGTTAGACATTTTAAAAAGATTTCACAAAGAATTAAATTGTTTTACAAATATTTTATAGATTGCCCGAAGCTTGCAATAATTTCCAAAAGATTTAATAAAGATTTCAAACATTTATTTAGCCAATATTTCTAATAGGTACTTAAGAGATCCTTTGAGGCCGATAAAAACTTCTTGTTTACTTAATCTATATACAAAAGGTGGCAAAAATCGTAAAAATTAAGATACATTTATCACAATAAAACTAAATTAATTCAAAATAATTGTTATTAGCACTCAGTCAATAAATAAACATTTGTGGGATATAACCTAATAGCTTATTATAAATAATAAATTGTTATTAACAATCTGATTATTATTAACTATGGTAGGTATTTTTTTAGTGATTTTGTATATTTATTGAGCGATTTTTGTTTTCAATACAATTTAAAGTAACACAAAAACATATTAAGACAAAATACATTATATTTCTAATCGTAAACATTGCGACAGGCTTCGATGACATACCCCAAAGCCTCTCTCACTCACTTCCACGCGCGCCTTCTTTCCTCCCTCTTCCATCTTCCTTCTCACTCTCTCCTCACTTCTTCTTCTCTGACGCACTGGCGAAAACCGGGGAGCTCAACAAGCACCTCGGGAAATACGGCGGTAGAAAGAGATTTGTAAAAGAAACCAAATTAAAAACGATTGAATGAAATAAAAACTACACAGCCTGTGGCCGCGGTCGACGTTTAATTATTCAGATCCAACGGATCATTACGATCCTCTTTGTTCTCTTGATTCGAAACTTAATTAAATTTCATATTTTATAATTTATTTTTTCTTTGTAATTTATTTTCTTTCAAAGAAAATTAATAAATAATTTTATAAATATTAATAGAAGATGATTTAGAATTGAACACACCCCTTTCCTTGTTAACTTGTCAAAATAGTATTAAGAAATTAAAATAATTAAACCTTTGTTTCATACAATTTTAGCAGTAGCTTTACAAGATAGTTTTAAGATTGTGTTCGTATTAGATGTAAGAAGAAAAATTGCAATAAATTAAGACGGGGCAGAAGGGTCATCGGAGTTTCCTCTATATTTTTTCCTTTTTTTTCTCTCGTGAAAAGAAAACAAATTATTATTAATTAAAGAATCAATAACGCAAAAACTCCAACGGCCGTTCTATTCGTTATAGCTTCATTATTCTTCGTGAATAATGAAGCTACGACAGAAAATAGATGGTCTTTGAAGTTTCCGATTTTTAAACTAAATTTTACTATTTTTAAATTTATATTAAAACTTATTAAGTTTAGGAAATTTTTCGGTTCGACGCGCGAAGACAGATGCAGTGCGTTCAATTTAGTACTCCTCCACTGCTGGCTGCGACTTCGTTCTCAGTCGCGCGGCCAATCAGCGGGCCCGCTGCCACTGCCACTGCTCTCGTCTATCCTCACGCTCTGTCACTGGGAATTATTCTAGCAATGTAAGATACAGTATCTGTACGAACTTCATCGGAGACAGATGCGCTCTGCCTTCCGAAGTTTAAAGAAAATAAATCTGCCTTTTAAAATAGTGTAATCTCGCCTGCGTTCATTGACAGTGTCACTTCACTCTTTGTGACACCCCTATCTCATCGGTTAGTGAATCCCAACCTGTGTTCTTCAGTGTCGTCGTTTCACCGCTTTTGAATTTCAATATTCATCGTTGCAGCTCCTTTTTTCTTCTTTTCACCACCACGTGTTCATCGTCGCTCTCTTGTGTCCGTGGAACGTTAGTTATCTCCGTATAGTTTAGTGTTAATAGTGAGGAGTATTTTAGTTAGGTGGTAGTAGGACGACTAGTGCCAGGTCTTCTCCCTGTTTGTGCCTGGCCTACTCCCGCGCTTAGGATGGGTTTGTTCGGTGCCGGAAGATGATTCCCGTAGTACCAATTCCCATAGCGAGGGTAGCATCGAGCCGGGTTTGTTGGTGCCAGAGGGTAACCTCTACGGTGCCAATTCCTGCACAATTCTTGGCAGTCGTCGTCCTCTGCGTGCACGGTCCGTGGTCTATTCCGCCAAAACAATCTTCTATGACAAGAGACGATCACCAATCACGCCCTAATCGCCGGACGCGATTGTGACGGGCGCGTTAGGTCGAGGAAGCCGCACTTTCACCAGGTTAGCGCCGACGGCTAGTCATCACACGACGAGCGGAAGCGGCCATTCGCGTGGAGGAGTCTCGCCTGCGTGGTCAGGAGAAACATGCTTACGTCGTTTGGAGGAAGAGCGTCGTCACCGCGAAGAAGAGGAACGAATACGCCGTGCCGAGGAGGAGCGCAGGCGCCGTGCGGAAGAAGAAGTCTTGACTCTCCAGGGCAATCGTCCCTTCTCATGCCGCCGTGCCTGAATATGACCCATACTTTCCACACCCCTACTTTCCGTGTGGGTCGAATCTCCTAGAGATCCGTCGCGGCATCGAGGGGACTCGCGATTCTCATTAAAAGAAATCATTCAAGAGGCGGAATCTATATCTGCGGGTACCTCAGTTCGTGTCTGAATCGAGGTATGTCTTCCCGCCAGTGAATCTTGTCCACTGAAATAGTTCGCCAACAGCCGGCCTCAGCCGTCCATCATACGTAACTGCCTTAATTCGTTAACCTGCGCGTGGGAATTTAGGGTCTTTCCTTCCGCACCTCTCCCCGATCCAAAAGAGTTTATTAAATTTCGAATCGTCCCAAAAGAAATTCCCGACGCCGGCGAGGGAAACCAAGGTCTCCTCATCACACCCTATTCCGGATACTAGCACGGACACTCAATCTTCGATACAGAATCCACTATCACCACCTAGCACCTCCCAAGAGGAGACACCACAGTCATTGAGTGATGTTCTATTTCTAGCCGCCTTTGAAACACCGGAGACGTTCTCTTCTCCTCTCTTAAGGTCCCCGTCACCTGTCCACGGACGGTCTTTCTGCATGGCGGAAGTTTCTGAAGGGAGAGATTAAACGGGTACAGTTAACCCCATCCACTAGCCAACAGGGTCCGCCCCAGGGAATGCGTGGCTTAGACTTGTGGCTCGCCTCACGAAACGCAACTAGCGTCAGACCGGTTAGCACCCGAACGCGCCCTCAGTAGCACCCACGCCAGATCCTATCCATCCTACCTTTCGCAGTTGCGTTTTCAATCAAATTATAGAATTTTTAATCAACCAAAATAAATTATGGATCAAGAATATAATAGTAGCCTGTTCAATACCAAAAAAAGTACTTTTACACAAAAAGTTAGATTGTCCTAGTAGATTGAAGTATTTCGCCCCTCCCCCTCCCCCGCCAATCCACCATATTTGCAACCTACCCCATAGTTGACATTCCAACTAAATTTTTAACTTTCCAGGAAAAAAGACTGTTTTTGTTTATAAAAGAATAGAATAGAAATTTTGAACCATGTAGTTAAATTTTTAAATTAAAAAGATTAATTTTTGAACAACTATAGAAGATCTAAACTTTTATTCAAAACTTAATTTTACATTAAGAAAACTGAATCTTTCGCAAAATAGTTGAATTTTCAAGACAAATAGTCGAATTTTCTATACAAAATAGTGAAATTTTGAACCTGATAATATGGAGTTTCTATGAAAAAGTAAATTTTCAGTTAAATACTAGTTAAATTTTAAGTTAAAGCGTGTACTGTTTTTTACCTTAAAAGTAAAATGTCAGCAAAATACATTTTCAAACAAATAGTTAAATTTTTAACCGAGAAAATTAATTTTTTGCCCTAAAAAACGAATTTTCAACAAACTGCATAAATTTTGAATTAAGCAGTTGTGTTTATAAAATGAAATGATCAGCTTTCTACAAGAAATAAAAAAGGTACGAATATTCTACAAAAAAGCGTAATGCTTAATTACCTCTCAATATATTGTGTAATGACGCTGACCCTGCCATGTGTTTCTACAGGAATTTCATGGATCTTAAGGGTGGAAGGATATTAGAATGGAAAAATAAAGATTTCCTTTTAAATTAATTAATACAATTCAAGCTTAAGCTAAATAGATTAGTGCTGGAATTACCATTGATTACTGAAATGATGATTATCTAATGCAAACGTACATCAACCTCACAAAGATTAGAATTAAATATATCAAATGTCACATTTATTATGTAAAATAGTATTATTACTATTACTTATTTAAAAAAGGTACTTACAGAATAAGATGTTTTAATTAAATCCCGAACGGATGCACGCACTTTACACGTGAATACTACAGGGTGAAAACTTTCTTTTCTTGAGGGATAACACTACTGCATCGTTACGACATCTTGACGACAATTTTACGACATCCTATGTCCATGTCGTTTTGGTGTCTTTGCGATATCGTAAAGACGTCGTCAGATCATACGACTTATTTACGATATCATAAAGACACTTTAACAACATGGACATAGGATGTTGTAAAGTTGTCATAAAGATGTCGTTACCATGTCGTTAAGACGTCGCCAAACTTTGTGCCAACTGGGTATATGTGTATTCTCAAAAAAGATCAAATACTTAGTTAAATTTTTTTTAAAATTTGGTTATTAATCAACTTGGTTAAAAATTTACTTCTTTGATTGAAAAGTTTACTATTTTATTGAAAATTTGTGGGTTGCAAATGTAGCTATAAAAGTGCAGATAGAAAATTATTCTGTATTAGTTCTGTTTTACTTGCGAATTAAACTGGATTGTGTCAACTGCATCTATTTATACAAATCCAATTTTACCAATTAAATTCTTTCGATCTTTTTGATTGAAATATCAACTATATTTTCCGTGTAAAATTATTCTTCTTGGACGATCATTAATCTTTTTTTAACTGGAAATGTAACTAATCCAATTTTGGTGGAAAATGCATTTGCTTTAGTTGAAACTTGAACTATTTGGTTGCAAATTGATGTTTTTTGTTAAGGATTTGTCTTTTTTTGTTAAAAATTAATCTTCTTGTTTAAAAATTTAGCTGTTTTTGATTTTAAGAAAAGGAATTTTTTATTTAAAATATTAACCGTTACATTTTTCTTTCGGGTTTCATTTATTAGGTTAAAATTGAATTAACTTGTTGAAAATTGTTATTTTGCTGTCTGAAATTATTCCTTTAACGGATAATTTAACAAACTGGTTAAAAAATTTGTCTTGCTTAGTTTAAAATGTATATTTCTGCGTTCAAAATTCGTCTTTTTGTCTTGAAAATTTTGCAATTTGATAGATAATTCAACTGATCGGTGAGTTTTAGTTTTTCAATTCAACTATTTGGGTGAAAACTGATGTGATTCATGAAAAACTCGTGCATTTTGTTTGAAAATTAAAATGTTATTTGTTAAATAATTCAATTTCTTGGTTGAAAATGAATGTGTTTTAGTTGAGGATTGAACTCTTTTTTTTTGTTTAAATTCGCATTTTTGATTCTGTTCGCCTGTTCTTTTATTCAAAATGAAAATCTTTCTTTGTTTGAAAGTTAAACTACTTTGTTCATTCATAATAAACAGTGCGATTTTACCAAATGCTCCTTCATCCGGCAAAGTCTGATAATTTTTCATTTAAAAAAAAAAGATATTTTTATTTGTAATATAGAGTAAAAAAATGTTCATCGATAGTTTTCGATATTTTTAAATCTGGAATTTTTTCAAGGTGCTATCTTTCAAATTAAAACTTCTCACAGGGATATTCTTAAATTGCAATCTAAGCCAATTAAAACTTGGCCCTCTAAACTTAAAATCCTGTAAAAGAAGAAATATTGTCTTAGCAGATGTGCCAAGAAAAATTATAAAAATTTGAGACGTATTTGAGAAAAACATTATTTATTACAAAACAAAATTTCCTAAAATCTCTAATTCTATAGTTTAGAATACTGAGATAGCGACCGAGACCTGAAATTAGAATAGAAATTATTTATATAGTGCCAGTAAACAATAATGAACTGTCAAACATAAATATTTGACAGAGAAAATATCGGCAACTGTCAAAATTGCGTGAGCTATAAAAACGCTCACGCAATTTTGACAGTTTTCAGGTTATGTTGTTATTTTCTTCTTCTACGCATGCGTTGCGCTCGGTCTCTGATTCGTTGCTGTTCGTGCGCAATTTGAAATTCTAAAAAATAACATTTTTATTCTTTATTATGAATAATGTCATTTTAACTTATATAACTGTTTATTAGACCGATAGTAATAAATCTTGACAAAAATAAAAATTTATCAGGCGCATACTGTGAAAATAAAAAATATACTTTGGTACTCACTGGTATTTTTCTTGCATATTTTTCATTATTCGAAAATTTTGTTGCTTTTACTTTTATCAAAATTCATTAATATCGGTCTTATAAACATTTATATAGGTTTAAATGACATTCTTCATAATAAACAATAAAAATGTTATTTTTTAGCATTTCAAATTGCGCGCAAATAGCAACGAATCAGAGATCGAGCGCAACGCATGCGTAGAAGAGTTCGGGGTACTCGTTACGAGTACTGACCAGTGACCCTAACTTTAGCATGTAGAGGTACTGCGGTTGCGCCAGCTATGCGAAAGAGGAACACGGCGCGACTTATAATTTCCATGGTTACAAGTTGTCGCGTCGTGTTCCTCTCAAGCGTCCTAGAGCTATCCAGCGTTTTTTAGCATCGTTTCTTTTGATAATTTGCTTTGAGAGATTTGAAAGAATCTAAATCAAAAAATTGAAAACGCTTTAATGAATTCAGTAAATTCCAAACAATTTAAAAAAATGTAAAGTGATGCAAAATAATGCAAAATGTGTTAAAAGAATTTGAAAGAACTCGAAAGGGATTAGAAAATGTAAAATAGTTCAAAGAATTTAGAAAAATAATATTGTACTTAAAATTAATCCAAATGTATTTAAAGATATCAAATAAACAAAAAAATGTTACCTGAATTTATAATTTACAAAGGTTTCAACAAAATTCATTAGATGCTACTCCGGGTATGTTAGCTGTATTTGGCACATAAATAGATACATAAAATATAAGGAACGGAATGAAAAAATCAATAAAATTAAAAATATACCAAAGAGATTAAGATGGTGTAGTAAAAATGTAAAAGAATGTGAACAGAAAGAAATAATTAGAGAATCACAATATTTAACACTAAAGCTAAAATGCAATAATGTTTCTTAAGAACTACTAATCTTTTCGTTTTGTATTAATTTATTTTCTTCACTCTAGATAGCACACAATTATGTCATAAAACATTAAAGTAATTTTTCAAATATAATTGAGGCGATATATTATTAAGAAGTACAAACAATTTAGAACTGCGTATAAGATAGCGACTATGGTTATATAAGCTAGAAAATTTTTCACGAAATGTTGAGACATAATTTAATTAATTTTTTGGCAAGTGGATTATCTTAATTGAGAAAATGTGTACTCTGATTGGCGTTTTATGCTTGATCTTAGCAATTTTTCCTCACGCTATTGGTAAATATAATAATATCTATACTTCATATAACATTTTAAATAGAAGTTTCTTCATTATTCATCAGAATTATTTAAATAACAATAAACATTTTTAATGTTATATTTTCGGGCGCAGTTTATAATTACTTTTATCCTAGTTTCTAAGTTAGAACATTTATAAATTAGCAGAAGTTTGCTAATTAAATTTAAGATTATTACATAATATTACATACATTGATTAAAAATTATGTAATCAACCAATATTATTTGATTGCGATTCAAAGAAAAAGGATTTCGAATTTTTGATAATTTGTATGAAAGCAAGCCGCTAATTGTGTTTAACCAATACATGTATAATAAATTTGACTTAATCACACACTATTATATTTTACCCAATTGTGGGGTTAGAAGGAAACAAAATGATTAGGTGGGTTTTAGAGTTAAATTATTTTTGCAGGTGTAGCGTATATTGGGTATGCCTTTTTAAGCAATATAAAACCAGATTTAAGAATATGGACTACAAAGTCGAACAAAACATTTTTGATTTAATTCTTTGGTCACATGTATACATAGCCTCTAATTTATTGCACATGAAAATATTCTAAAACTGAAGTCACAACAATAATACTGAACTTATAAGTGACATTATCTAATTAACAACCCTGGGCTTAAGACACCAAGAAATGAATGTTTTACTCAAATCTGATCTTTTATAGAAGTTTGTTTATTTTATCATGTAGAAATAGCGGACAGAATCTAGACCAGTTTGATTTTAAGATTTTCAATTTATCTTAATAGGTTGACGAAAATTTATCCCGACACTAGAAGATTCTTAAAATCAGGAAAACAATCTCAACATGACTCATTTTCTCTACATTTTCTAAACGAAACTACTAAGCTCTTTCTTTATTACAACTAAATACTACACTAATTTTAGCATAAATTTTAGGATCATCAATTTCTTGTGCATAAAACACCAATATTATAAAAAGGAATCCTGTTTTTCTGATTGCAGAGTTAAGCACACCGTTTGAATTTTTCCCTCTTAGCAGCCGTATTCTCGATGCTAATCGACGTGGATCTTCTATTTCTTCTTCTGAAAAAAATGATTGTTCTGCACGATCTATTTCTCGGGCAGAGCCGACTCTTCGAGTCAGGTCAATATCTCCTCCTGTGAGGCATCCGCCTCCATGGCGACATTCTATTCCCAGGTTCACTGTTACTCCTACCAAGCTTCCTTCCCCAGATGGATTTGAAACTGGAATAGAGCAACTTTCATTTATTCGACTTTCGCCATTTCAGAATCTGAATCGGACATTCGAACTTCGAAGGTACACTTTTCCTGTCAGCAAGACATTAAAAATCAAAACAGGAACAAATAAATATGGATCAATGCCAACCCAAGAACAAATTGTGTTATCATCAGCCAATGGTGATGTCTTTGCAATATTGGAGACTTGTAATATTCTTGCTGGAATATATACAAGCATTAATTCCGCAATGAAACGTTTGAAAATAAATATGGAAAGCAACATGGTTACCGCATTGACGCGAAAAGAAATTCTTGAAACCCCAGTAGGTGGCTGTCGTCCAATCCGCTTACATTATAAAGTAAAATATGCATTAACATTATCACTATAATAGGAGATCTGCCTTTTGCTTTACAAAATATAATTTGTATTTAATAATGATTGAATTGGTTCAAGTTGTCCAATAAATTTTAATCTATAATATAAATTTAATCCAATAATAGTATAACACATAGAAAGGTATGGCTAATTAGAGAAAAAACAAGGTTGTTACGATGGGCATTTGATGTAAATAAAGTGTAAAAATTGTCATAGGAAATACCAAAATGGATTCTACTTCTATTCCAAAAATAGAATACAAACACTTTTCTCGCACATCTAGGTATGTATATGTTAGAGAAAAAGTATACGATTCAGGTATTATATATATAATTATATAATATATAATATAGCTTTGAATATGAGGATGGATTTAAAAAGGGGCTAGATAAATTTGCGAACACCTATAGAATGCAACAAATGTTTTGTCGCTATTTATAAAAATTTGGCGCTACTAAAATGATATTTTTATTAAGACTAAACTTTTTTCTTACGCATAAACACTTATTGGTTTGAAATTTGGTTTTGCATGCACATTTAACACATTTTCAGCATATTATAAACTGTTCAGTTAGAACGAACCAATAATGAATTTATTTTAGAGTAAATAATTTCTTAAGCAACTTATTATTATTTATCACTATACACTCTTAGAATAAGGATGGAAAGTTGTAGTTTTTTTCATTTTTCATTTTTATTCACTTTTTGATTAGCTTGAGGTAATAATAGATGCAATTTAACATAACTAATTGTTTTAACAATTCATGATTGCTTGTAACTATCCTCTTTATTTATACGATATAGTTGTTCTTTTTTAATTTTCAAAATTTTGTTCATTTTTCATATTTGCAATAATTATTACCTCACTCTTTGTACTTTTTGTTTAAGCGATTATGTTTGTTATTTTGCATTTATTATTACATCACAATCATTGTGAAAGTGGACGATATATTGAATATTTGAAAAAAAAAACTTTCTAGCATTATTGAAAGACTATATGATTAAAAATAATACCAAATTTGGTTCAAAAATATTTTTAAAGACTTGATTTAATTATTACCTCAATCTAATTGAAACGTATAAAATAAGTTGAATCATTCGGAAATCCGCGACTTCCAAATTCTATTCGAATTGAACATTCCTTTAAAAAATAATAATGAATTGTTTAAATAATTCATACAAACCTTTAATTATCAATAGAAAAAAGTATTTTGTGTATTATACAGATTTTTTTTAAACTTAACAAAATAAAAGTTAGCCCCAAATATCCTATTTTTATATTTCAAGGTATTTGAAGAATTTTTAAACTATCTGTTTATCAAAATGTTAAAGAAAAACAAACGTGGATTTTTTCGAAAACTAAATTTAGGCTTTTGTTTAAAAAAATGTTTAAATTGATTAAAATTTCATTTATTGCAATTTATAACATTATACATAATGCCTAGGAATTATATACAGAGTGTCGCAAAATTAGCGGAACAGACCTATATCTTGTTGAGTGATCTATTTTTTTACAAAGATTAAGGTCATTCCAGAAGTAGCTTTAACAAGGAATATCATAGTGACCTCAGTTTTGACCTTGAGGACGCTCTCCATAGTTCTTTCAGTGTCAAATTAAAAAAAAGTGAAAAATCCCTCTTTTGTCACCATCAATTGAAAGAACGGAAAATTTAACATTTAAATATTCCCTTAGATCATATGTTTCGGATGACCTGTAAGGTCACCCTAATGTCATTTTAACTTAAACAATGTTTTTATGGCTATGAGAACAGCATTTTTGAAAAATATTCCATAGCCGACAAAGATATGTAAGCATAATGCATTGATGAGAGTTTAAAGTATGTGCTCTCCTAACATTTTTGCTTTTTATGCACTTAATTATAGCCCTATCCTGAGTCAGACAGACATTCGCAGTTGTGGTGTCCAATAGTTTCCCCTTTCTGTCTCTGTAACAATTTTTACGTCTTTTTCTTCCCTCGTCGCTAAGACCATGCATCACCGGACTTTCTTCCTATAGACGCAGTACCACACATTTCAGTCGTACTTCTAACTTGCATCACCAGACTTTCTTCCGACAGACGCAGTACCAAACATTTCAGTCGTATTCCTAACTATAAGATGGTCAATCAAAGCCGAATCGCCCTCTAAGTTTTTATGTTCTCACTAGCGCTTTCAGGGTTTCTCTTCTTTTAGTTCGTTCTTCTTATTCGGGAAGCTTATTCGCACTTCTGGTTTCTATTGATTGTCAATCTTCATTTGTGTTTGTTTTTTTTCTTTTTTTTCCATATCTGACTCAATCTACTAATCATTTATGTTAAGTGTTGGAATATAAAAATCTACAGTAGAGTTAAACATTTTATAATTAAATCTTTTTTTTAATTTTTTCAAATACTATCCGAGAGTTTTTTGGTTTTTAACGCTCTATATTATTTTATTATTCTTTTTCCACGTCTAAAATTTGTTCTATGTCGAATATATTTCTTGATCTCTCAGTTTAATATTTTCTGTTATTGTAGGTTGACCCTCATAAAAAGTATATCCTAAGTGCTATGCTATTTTTTTTCCTTGAAATCTCACGGTCTAAAATGGTTACGTTTTTTCAATCATCATTAAATAGAAAAAATAATATTAGAATGAAAAAAACAACACTTCTTTAATGAAAAAGATTTTCGAAACTATTAGAGGTTAGTAGGCAATGAAATTGAAAGTTAAAAATTCTTTATCGGCATCCTTCGAGAATTCACATTTTTGGGTTAAGGCGCAACTATTTTTTTAAGAATTCGTCTCTTTAGAAGAAAATAATTTTTCTTAATAAAAAATTCATCTGCTGAGTTAAAAAATATATTTTTCGTTTAATTTAAATGAATATTTATTCATGTTTTCGCGTCAAAAAATTTAAAAATATTGTAGAAAATTAGCCTCTTTTGGTAAGCATGTCACCCTTTCTGATTGAACAATTGCAACCAAAAAAAAGCTGCAGCTGGTCAAAAATTAATCTTCTTTGGTTGAGGATTTAACTATTCTTTAAAAAATCGTCCTTTTTAAGTGAGCGAAATTGCTTTTGATTTCACATTATAGTCTTTTTTAATTAATATCTCAAGAAAAGAAAAATTAAAAACAAAATTTATATTTTCCTGTATAATCAAGGATTCACACCGATAAGATTAAAATTAGTTTGTTCTGTTTAAAAAATTGTGTGCTGTTAAATTTGCGTTTTATATTATTTAAGATTCTTTGATATAAAATTTATAGTTTTCTCAAAGTACGATATCACCTGAATGTACTTTTTAGAATCATTTAAATATTTATTGAACCGAAATAAATAAGTTTGAATTCTGAAGAAGAATTATATCCCTCGTGCAATTCAACCTGTTCAAACATTGAGTAATGATAAGCAACGCCTATTTTCAATTGCGAAATCTTTGTTAATTCGCCATTATGTGACTGTAATGAAAAAGAGATAAACAGTTTTGTAATTATCAAAGGAAGAAAATAACAAATTTTCTGCAAAATCTCGCTTTTATCGTACTCAATATGAATCTTCATTTTTAATAATTATATTCAATCGTTAATTTTCAAAAGAATCGTAAAAAGATGGATGCCGTCTTTTTTATCTATCGGAAAGGAATTATGTGATCCTGAACAATGATTTTGAAAAATTTCAAAAACGCAGGGAGGATTTTATTTTTTCTAAAGTATGATTTGAATGAAAGTAATTAGCATGTAGCAAGACTAAAAACTTAACTTCGCCTGAAATTTTCCCAAAATTTTCATACTGTTTTGTTTTTGATTAATATTATTTATCACTATCAATTCTGTAAACAAACATTGGCTTCTTTTTAGGACAAAAGAAATTCATCTGGCGTGTTGAATGCTAATCTGAATAATATTTAGACCGAAAGCGGTACATTTAGAGATTATTGTTTTTTCCAATCGTTTGCCCCACTTGCTCCGAAAATAACTCCTCATCTTCGTCTTCTGGGATGGTTTTGTTTTTTTAGAGGATATTTACACTGATCCTCTTCAAAACATATTTCATCAATTATTACAAGTTCGGTTGCTTAACTACCTGCTTTGAAGTTGATGAACCTTTAATATTCCTATCTTAAAAATCGGATTGAAAAACCAAGCTAATAGATTTACTTGCTTTAGGAGGTAATGGAGTCTTGGGTCTTCACATGTCACTTTGAATTATAATGTCGTTTTCGTGCTTCTTTCATGATTTTAATTGGATTTGTTTTTAAGAATCAAAAGTAATTCTTCGAATTAAAATTTAGCCGCGTTAGAAATACTAGACAATAGAAATTCGAAGCGGCCAGTTAGTATGTGCGCGAGTCCGAGACAGTAATCGGTCGTTGCGGGATTCAGTCGGATTCACCTAGCGATAGCAGGTCCGGGCAAGCAAGAGCAACTGGTTGCCGAAAGTATTGTCGATCGTATCCAAGTATTTGAAAAGCGCAGTTGGTCGCCAGAAAGATTGGAGAATTTCAAGCTGAAAGATAAACTGGAGAACCATCTTCGCGACAAAATTCGGCTCAGCAAAGATTCAGCCCTGATGATGCTCTAAAGTGAGTGATTACCAAATTATCGCAACTGCTGCAAAGGACCTCATTTTGGATTAAGATTAACGTCTGGAATTTCTATTTTTCCTAGAAAAACCTCTGCTTCCGAAATACTCCGCAGTTGGATATGAGTAATTTGGAATATTTTCCGCAGGGTACGTGTGCGTACTTCTGGAAACTTACGACAAAATTATTAATTATCAACATACTACCGATCCTCGCAAACACTTTGACTTGAATGGACAGAGATTGTTTAGAATTAGGTCAATCATTGGTGAGATAAAGTATTTGGAGGGCAAGCTTGATTCAAATTTAATTTATAAAAAATCCTTAATGATATGGGACAGTATGTGTAAGAATGAATTGTCATTCGCTGTGAAGTGTGGAAAGCCGCTAATCAAAGGAAACTGACGATAAGAATTTGAGGTCTTTTTGTGTCTCCCGACTCAAATAAAAATTAAATTGTTTTCAAATGCTAGATGGTAATAAATAGAAGATCACGAGTGGTTTTTTATTCAAGCATTCAAAATTTGTCAATTCGCGTGGGAAAGAAATTTGGGTCCACATTTTAATCAATCACGATCTCCTAACTGATTGTTTTGATTATTTCGATAATAATTAAATAGCTTTCTTTGATGATTATTATCAGAAGAAAAATTGTTGATGAGAAAAAAAATGTTAAATAGATCAAAAGACTTCTTTGGACGTCTTAACTTAAACTAGTTATTTTTAATGTGCAACATTCCCTGATTTGTCAGTTGAAACATGTAAATAATACGAAATAACTCTAAGAATATTAAATAATTCAATAATGTAATAAGAGTTTGCAGAATTTAAAAGAATATAGAAGTGCTAAAACAATTCATTGGATGTAATTATTTAATGATGCAAAATTATTGCATTGAATCACTTTCTAGTTGTATTTCTCTAACTTTGAAAATCAAGAGATGATTTGCATTTCAAATATGGACAGCAAAAGCTGAGTGATTTTATATTTAACACAAAAGATAAAACGCAATCGTATACTTAAAAAATACTTATCTATCTATTGCATAATCATTTATTTTTAGCCGTCTTGAATGTACATAATAATGTGATAAAACTTTTAGGTAGCAACCATCGTTATGTAAACTGCAACATTGAGAACGATTTTTATTATATAGACACGTATCAATATTTTACGCGAGTGGATTCTTTTATTAAAAAAATGAGGAACTTGATTGGAAGTTTGTGTATCATCTCAGTAATTTTTTCTAATCCTATTGGTAAATATAATTATATCTGTACTTCAACTTTTTCCCATATAAGTATTTTTCCAATGCTGTATTTAAGCTGTTCGTCCGCCCTTCACCCGTTTAAGATTAATCATCTCAACTTCTCCAAGATCTTCAACAATTTTTGTCCTTCACATGCAGTATATTGTATTTGGATTTTCTTTATCGTTATCCTTTTTATTCTCTTCCTCCTCTATTTCCTGTTCTCGCATAGAAAACCCCACCTATTATGAGCCTAATCCTTTTTTCATCTTCTTTTAACATTTCTTTCATCTCCTCTGCTTTATAATGGATATCACCGTTCACATAAGCCACTACTATGTTCCACTTATCTCTACCCAAAATTACCTTAACTACTAATAATCCTTCTTTTTGTCCTTTTCCCTCTTTCATACCCTTCCCTCCTATAGATTTGCTTCTGCCGCCCATCATCATTCCTCCTATTGTTTATTCTTTTTTAGTCTTTCAATTTGCATTTCGATTTTGATATTTGAAACTTCTTGGTAGCCTTTCGTTTTCTCCTTCCCATTCTTTTTTATCTGCTTACGTCTCCATGATTACTTATCCCTATCCTCTCTCTCTCAAATCCTGCTATAGTCCACCAAAATATCCTAAGTTATTTCCCATATTCATTTTCTGTGTCTTTTTTCTTCTTAATATCAATTACTTACCCTCTATTTTCTCCTAAGTTTCATATAACTTACTTGTCTTTGTCATCAAATCCCACTTATGTACCCATTTCTTTAGATTGGCTACTACAATTTCCACTTTCTCTACTGTAGCATCAATCCCTTTCAGCACATTCTTTAATATTTTCTTCAATTCACCTCTTCTAACCCTACATCACAATCCTGTATTGATTTTTCGATCTTCACTACCCTCCCTTCCAACTGTGCTACCATTTTCTATAGCCATCCTGTTCTTCTAATCTTTGTACTAAAGTCTTCATCCCTTTTTCCAAATTTCCTAAATCTCTTTCAATTTGCACATCTCTTTTCGGAGTTCTTCCGTTTTTTCCTAAATTCTTATTTTATTTGCTCTCCTCTTTCGTCCTGCCTTTTTTTGATCATCTTTATAGCCTCTATTATCATTTTACGCAATTCCTCTAACTTTAACTCTTCAACTTCTAACGTTCCTCTATGTTCAACGTTGACTCATATTTCTCCTCGCTCTGCTCCCCCTTTTTATTTTGATCTTTTTCTGGTGGTCTTCTGAACATTTTCGGGGTCCTTAGGGTGGATCCTATTTCTTTCTTTTCTGCGCTACATCCTCCTTCTGCCATGTCCCTCTTCCTAATTTATAAACTAACCTCCCAGCCTAGACAAAACAGTCTCAATCTTTCAAAATATTAAACACCTTTTTGCTTTAATTTTTTTAACCATACAAAGCTTTATTTACAAAATCCTCTACATCCTCCTTCTATGAACACAACTGAAATGCCACTGCAAACTCGCTAGAAGCAGCGCTATTCAATTACTGCTACTAAACACATTTATGACAGAAGCGGAAGTCTAAAATAATTATTTCCATTCTTTATAATTTTCCGGGTCAATTTTGGAAAATAATTTATGGACACTCTTTAACTTTTGTAGATGCTAATTTATGGCTTAGTTATAAAAACTAAACCTTATTTGTATATTTGTATTATACGTCCCTGTTCTCAAAAATATAGAAGATAAAGCAAAGAATTAATATTCGTTTACTTTTTGTTTTAGCATAACATTTCCAGCACTGATAATTTAGAAATTGCTGGTTAATATCAATTCTAAATTCCATTCTAAATGTTTCTACGAAAATAAAATCTTACATGAATTGAAAATAACGTTCTAAACGTGGAGCAGAAAATGATAAGGAATTGAAATATCTATATTGAAAACCGGCAGATTTTGAGCAAAAACTCAAATCAGCCACTTTTAAACATTTTTAGAACCAAATTAAAAAATTTTATTTGTCGTTGTATTTCTTGAAAAACCCTTTCAATTATATTATTTGCAACGAAAATGGTTAAAATTCAATAAACTTTTGAGAACATGAGTTAAAAAAAATTCGAGTCTAAAAATTAAAAATCTTTCAACACCCAGAATTATTAAATTTTCTGAAACCGTCTAAATCATAAATTTTATTTACCAGAAGCTAAAGTTTTACACAGTTTCGCTCAAATGGTCAGATGCCCCTAAAATTTTAATCTTCATAAAAAGTATCAACCCAGTAAATTTTTTAATTTTGTGGGAAAAAATTTAGTGGTGCAAGGGAATTATTAGAAATTTAGAAACTTAATGAATAACAGCATGAATTGTTTATAAAATTTGGTGTTCATACTATTTTGGGTAACAAATGAAAATATAAAATTTAAATTGATGAAACGAAAATTTGTTCGATAGAGCAATTTGTTTTCAATGAAGAAAATATGCTATCATTTTATATTCAAAATAATATTTGTACTTGTAACTGTATTTCAGGGTTCTTTAAGATGTAATTCTAGGAGACCTCTTTGCATTGTGTTTTATCACAATTTAAAAATTAAATGAAATTAATCATATCATTTTTCCTAATTTGGTGGTAGTAAGCAGTACCAAGATTAAAATAATTTTTTCTTCTTGGAGGAACTTGTACTTACGATTGCATTATAGACGCATTTTGCCAAGCTAAAATTCCTGTCCAATATGGATGAGACAAACTGGATCTGACACAAATATTCTGATAATTTTGAACATACTATATTCCATAAAAAATTGGGCTTTTATAATCAATTTACAGTAGAACTTCGCTTATCCGAGCCCGCACTATCCGAGCTCGCGATTATCCGAGGTTGAAACAAAAATACTTCACCCGTCTTCTCTAAACTATAGCGCAAATTGAATATTCGTTTATGTATGCTTTCAGTTTATGATGCTGAGACTTTCTTTTTATTCAAGACACCGTTTGAACCGAGTTTACTAATAAACCAAATTGGGACCGGTCCACAATAGCTCTGATAAACGAGGTTCTACTGTAGTTTGATAGTTTTAAACAGATTTCTATATTTTACGAAAAATTAGCGTTCTCTGATTCACAGATCAAATTTCACGCACAAGTAAGTTTGTTCGCTTATATTGATTCAGAATAAAACTGAGTGCCTTGTTTTTTTACAACCTAATACTATCCCCATTTTATCGTACCTTTTGGGATCATCGATTTTCTCTGCATGAAAAACCAACATTAATAAGAAGTAATCCTCTTTTTCTGGTTTCAGATTCAAGTACACCGTTCGATTTTTTTCCTATTAGCGACCGAATTCAAAAAATTCCTCGTCACGAAACTTCTACTTTATCATCTGAAAGACATCATTCGCTGGAAATATCTCTTTCTCTGGCTGAGCCGCCTGTGAGAGACAGGTCCAGGCCTTCTCGTGCTCGTTCACCACCTGCAAGGCATCCTCCTATTTCCAGGTCCATTTCTACTCCCACAAGGCTTCCTTCTCCTGACGGTCTTGGATGTGGAATTGAACAACTTACATTCATTCGGCTTACTCCCTTTGCGAATGTTAACAGAAAATTTGAACTTCGAAGGTATACTTTTCCTTTCAATAAACGAATTAGGATTAGAACAGGAATAAATAAATATGGACCTATACCCAAAGGAGAACAAATTGTACTAGCATCTCCCGATGGTGATGCCTATGCGATATTGGAGACTTATAAGGTTCTCGCTGGAATCTACTGTAATTTTCAAAATGCTGTGAAACGTGCTAAAATTAACATGGAAATCGGCACGGCTATCCAATTGACAACAGAAGAAATAAATTACACTAAAGTAGGTTTCTATAACCCTATCATGTTCCATTATAGAATTAAATATTTAGAAACATTATAACTTTACCTGTGGATCTTTCCTCAGTTTAAGTTAATATTATTTTCGTTCAATGATCATAGAATTTTTCTCATTTTACTTTGAGATGCATGTATTGAAAACAATTATTTAAAATTTCAGTGAGATTAATGTTGTGTTTCAAGCTCATCTTAAATATATTGACTATCATTAGAAATTTCATTTCACTTGCGACAAGTGTGGCCCGTTTACTAAATTCCAACCAACAATACAAATTTGATCCAATACTGGTAGGACATGGAAACTAGCTTTAAATATTTTTCCATTGATCTTAATTAATAAAAAAACTTCAGAAATCAGGACTAGTTTCAGTTATCCAATATTAAACATTTATTTTTCCTTTTTAGAAACCTTAGTTCTTAAGAAGGGTAAGTAATTTTCAAAATAGAATTTTTGAGATGTATGAACCTCTAGCCGTCTATATTCAATAAAAGCTAAAGATTTAAAGCAACTGATATTTTTATGTTCAGATTCATTTGAAAATTGTGATTATATTTAAAAAATGACTGGATTGTGAATGCACGTAAGGGAAAGGGATTACAATTTTGTATGGCTTCTGAATATAAAGAAATCCTTATCATAGGATCTTCATCAGGAAATAATACTTCGATGTAGACCAACTCTCGAACTTAGCATAATTAGTGAATTAATCAATTTATTTTCTTCCGAAAATCGAATACCAAAATTTTCTTGGAGCCTTCAGAAAGTGAAGTGGTTTTGGTTTTAGAATAAAAATGCTACTTTTAAAGGTCTCACCGCGTCCCCACTTATTTCATATCGGCGCGCGCAATTATTGATTGAACTATACTATGATTTCCAGAAACATCCGTCTGTAAAAGACGATGCCGAGCAAAGAGCAGTCAACCAGCCCCAAACTGGTAACAGCACATTCTCATTCATTTCAGAAACATGACATTTCCGTCAAATTGATATACCCATTTCAAGATCATCACTTTTCTTTTAAAGAGCCGTTATTTCTTTTAATTTTCTACTTAAAAGAAATAACGCTCAACAACCGTGCTTGGAGAAAACTAATTAAATTTAAAAGAACTGTTTTAAAAAGTATTCCTTTTCTTTTTAGTGGTCTGTTATTATTTTTTACTGAGAATTTTATAAAGCATTATAATTATAATTCTTTAATACACTAGACTCTGGATTTTAATAAAATGGATTTGTGACTTTCGCAGTTTGCGTTGCGGCAAACCTGTCTCTTCAGTTTGAGAGTCCCTATATTCTTGTCTAAAGCTTAAACCGAAACTATGCACAAATCCAATTTTCAAGATAGTTAAATTGTTATATTAATTCAAAAATCAAATAATCTACTAATCTTGAAATTTTCGATTTGCATTTACCTAGATTTTTCTGAAATCAACTATTGCTCCGAACCAGTTCATACCAAAATTTGTCCGCATTCCAGCGAAAAAGAGAAACACTTAAAAATGAGAGAAAACATTACTTTCCAATGAATAAATACATTGTCTAGCCTACGAAGTAGCTTCATGGAGACCAAACTTTTTTTTACAATAACGTGGTCGACACTGACTGAGAGTTGCGCTCCAGTGTGAAGAAAACCGTTTTTCATCCACTTTCGACTCTCTCAAATATTTCACACACTGGCCATAACTTTCTTCTCAGTTTTTTCCTTAGCACTACGTATGTGACTGTTTCCAGGCTTTGATGTTATTATTTAATGAAGAACTGCAACTGCAGCTCCTTTGTATTTATTTTCATACACACCTATTAGAGGTTTTTTTCACTTAAATATTTTTTATTTTACTTACAACATATTAAAATTAATAAACGATACATTGTTGTAGATGAGAATTAAAATTCAAATTTAGAAGATTATTTGACTTTGTGTGCTACATCCCAGTGGATATTGCAAAAAGTCAAATGTAAGACTTCTTCTCTGGAATTTTAGCTTACACTATAGGTACTTGCGAGGATAGGAAAGAAATGATTCTACTAGGTAATATGAATTGATGGATTGGACTCAAGCGCCAGGATGCATTGAGGGATCTAGATAATCTTTAAGTGACAAAACGAATGGTCATGGTGATGGATTGGATGAATTATCTTTTAAATATGGCGTTTTTATTACAAAAATTTGGTTAGTGCATTTAGGAGGGTCGTTCAGTAAGTAAAGAAGAAAATAAATAAAAACACCTTGTTCATGAAAAATATTTTTTTCATTTTACAACATAAACTCCTTCGAACTTAAAACCCTTCGTTCACTGCTCTCACAATTTGTGTATACCCTCGGAAAAGAAGAAAGTTTTACAGCCTTCCTTTTTCACCATGCCAACTCGCCAGCACATAGTTCCGCCGCAGTTGCGATGCCTTCCTGACTTGGCTTCTTCTGACTGCTTTTTATTTCCAAAACTTAAGATTTGGCTTAGCGGAAAAAGATATTTGTTTTATAAAGAGGTTATTGTTGCTGTGGATGAGTATTTCAAAGGCTTTGAAACTTCCTACTTTTCCGACGGTATAACAAAATTGAAAGAGCGCTGGGCAAAGTGTGTCGAAATTAAAGGTGTTTTTCTCCGTTTTTTACATCACTTATTTTACGACCCTCGTAATGCTCCATTTGCACACCTGTTGTAGAGGAAATATTCACAGTATGATTTTAGTCTAGAAATGAAATTGTGTTAACAATGGATTATAAAAAGTACTGAAAATCAAAAAGGCATGCTAATCACAATGGAAATTTTACAAAAACGGAAAGTGCGAACATATTTTCAGAATAGAATACACGAACACCTAAATACGACAACCTGGGAGGCAACAATTGCAATATCGATATGGAAGGCTCATAGATAACGTTTCAAGAAATGATTGATAGATGTGCAACTTACAGACAAAGAGAATTAAACTATAGAAATTATTAAAGGGACAAAAAGAGAAAACTTTCAACACTTTTCATAGCAAATAAGTGTTACATGAAAGCAATTTTAAAGGAAGTAAGAAATTATTTTGCAGATTAGTATGTTCGTTATTAAACGAAGTGGCAGTATAAAGCTAGTTGGCGTTAGAAATAGCTAGGGTGAAATAATATATAATGTCGACAGAATAAAAGACGCTTCGAGAGAGTTTTTCAAGGAATTATTAGAAGATAAAGGTATAAGGATACACTATTAAGACACGTTAAAAAGTCCAGTGGAAAAAATCTCTTCATTTGAGATTAGGCATATAATTAGGGGCTTAAAGATTTGTAAAGCTGCTGTCAGGAATGGTATTAATGCTGAAATGCTTAAAAACGATGTTAAAAATGTACCTTTCAGGTTGGGTGAGTTGAAAAGTGTTGTTTTAAGATCGATCGAAAGATAGTCGGATGTATCCAAATGATTCCGGAACCTGTTCTAACGTCCTGTCGATAAGAAAATGGCTTAGAGTTAAGACATTAAGATTTTTCGGATCGCCAGTGACAGGAAGTAAAGTCCTTGAGATTCTGCATGCTTTAATCTCTCCATTAGTAGGCCAATTCTCCATTAGTAAGATTTTGAGTCACAACCACATTCTTCATTAGCGAGTTTGCTGGTTTAATATTAGCTCCTCATAAGCCGACAAGGTGAGAAGTGAAGGGCGAAAAAAGCTTCCATTTAATGCTTCTGTTCGCCAAAGAACCATGCACAAAGTTTGTAATCAACTTCCGCTTCTCGCAGCGTTGAACGGAGCTCTGCATCAAAATTATGAAATGCGTTAGCGTTGTCACTCTAGAATTTAGGAAAGATACTTCTACGACCAGTTCAGCGCAGTAGAGCAAAGAGATAAGATTGCGTCGTGAGATCACCGATAAATCCGAGATTGACAGCTTTTAAACTTATGCACGAAGATTTCCCATCAACTGCTCGGATTTTTGAAGTCACTTTTTCGCTTGCTTTTACATAAACGCAAATTTGAGTAATCCGTTTTCGGCGAACAGAATACGAGTGAGCTAATTCTAACCCACATTCTAGGGCTGTTAAGTGTGCTCAATCAACAACAAGTTTCGCGAGAGGACTTTTACCGTGCAAGATAACCAGGTTTTGTTGATTGTAATTAAGATGAGAGTTCGCTTATCCTCTACCGACTTTTAAAATATCAGACAAATCGATGAATGGATTTAACGGGTGAGTGGATTCTGTCGCTTTAATCATTTTCTCTGACAAAGGTTGTCCAATTTGATGACTAATTACGGCCATGACGGTCATGAAATCGACTGAGTACAGCTAATTCTAGATCCGCTAATGGGAGCCCTGCAGACAACGCTACTTGCAAAGGCTCAAGACGAAAATTCACTCGTATAAGATCAACCTCGCAGAGCTTTTTTCTAATCTGGCTCATAGGAACACTAACTGTCTGTTACGAAAGACCAATTATTTGAGTCAAGAGATGTGATATCAAGCTGGTTTTGGAACAATGATCAAGATGGACTCTGAATTTAATTTAAAAACTTGTGTCGTGGAAAGTGAAACTCGTCCTGAAAAGGTACACGGATTCTTAGTTGCGGACGAGACAGGTCCAAAGAGAAAATGGGTCTTCTTAGTAGTTGAATTGTCCAAGTCGCTAATTCTTGCTCGCTTGCGATCTGAATCACTGAGGTTACCAGTAACTTAGATGGCTTTTGATCACTCGTAAGGTTGTTCTCATTAAAGGTGGTGACGCGATTGTCGCATCTCGGCTTGTATAACATTTCGGTAACCTTGTGTGCTCGAACCCACTGTTGCAGAAACGTTTTAATCTTGAAATAGACGGAAGTTGTCTCTGCTTCTCCCGAATGATTCTCTAAATCTCGGCGAATAACAGAATCCACTTCCTTTCCAAATATGAATGCGAATAAGAGATCCCAAATATCGATCTTGCAACTGATTTTTCTGATGTGTAAGTTTCAACAATAGAGTTTGCACACTATTTGCCCTTTTTTCTTTCAAGGCCTTGATAAAAGTTCGAGCCTAGATATGATCGTACAGTATTAACCGCTTCTTATCGTAACGATTTAAAAGAAGTTTTCAGGTTGTTAGACAATTGGCCTCCGTGATGGAAACGTAAGAGTTCATGAGAGGATCCCGAATCTTTTTGTTGTCGTGAGAATGTTGGAAGATTGATCCGGGGCAAATCAGTCTTCGCATAGGATCCATACACCGTTGCTGGAAAATCTACTGTAAGCGCCAAGATAAATTTTATAAATTATTTGTTCAGCAGCTGAGTCCAACTACGTGGAAATCCGGATGTCCTGTTATGTCGCTCAGCCGCAAGCGTATTTTTTTCAGATATTTTTAATCAAAGTTATCAATGATAGTTGACTCTTCAGAAGTTCCATAGCTCTCTTAGAAAAATATTTTTCAGTGGTTTACTGATACATAACAAGTTATATAATTTTAAACTTTCGAGTAACTCTGTAAGAAGTTGATTTTTATCAGTATTTATAGAGACAGCGGTATAAATATGTTAACTGACATTTCAGAAATTTTACACGGTGATAAACAACTTATATTGCGGACAGTTAACAGGTCAGTTAACAGGTTTAGACCGTGCACGCTTTTACTTAAATGCCAGGTTCACATTATTCAGGATACCTTGGTGTCAATTTTCAGGGTAGATGTTGCACCGTTAAACCGGGAAATGACCACGAATTTATTTTTTTGACCGGGAATTTTACAATTTTTTAGAAAAAATCAAGTAATTGCAAACTCTTCCACTTTAAACCTCATCGATTTTAGATCTTTAATTTTTAAGCGTTCTTTCCAATTTAAAGAATATTAAAATGCAGTTTTAAAACTTGAATAATTAAAAATTAGACGTGCTTAAAATTGAAGATTTTTGATAAACAACATTTTTGGTTGATTTACTGTAAATATGCATTAATCGATGATTTTAAAATAAAATTGTGCTTTAAGATTTATAGAGTAAATAATAATTTATCTTACAAGGATTTTGTTAAATTAAAAACATAATTTTACTCTAAAATATTCCGTTTTTAAACCATGCCTTTAGAAAATGTCGAATTAGGAAAAAGCACAGATAGAGTAAGGGTAACAGCACCGACCGATATAGTAGAACTAAAATGGTTAAATAATAGCGATCATATAAGAAAAGTCACCGTTGCCCAACGGTCGACGATGCCCCCATCCCTTTCCCTAATTAATATTAAGAAAAATATGACTATTTAATTAATATCAGTAATTATAAATTGAATATTAGAAAATAAACAAATAATATAAACATTAAGCGATACAATTTTAATTCTTTCATTTAACCAAACTTAATTTATAAGTCACATCGTAGAATTTTGGTGCATAAATAACAATTGAACACATATTGTTCCCAGAAAAAATTTTAGTAAGTTGAAGAGATAATTGGAAAGTTTGAAGAAATTCCAAATTAATTTAAAATTTGAAATAATTCAAACGAAGTGTCTACGTGTGAAAATTATTTATTTATACTTTAATAAACCAATTTTAACAGACTATTTAAAGAGATTTATAACAATTTACAAAATTTTGAAAATGAACATGGAAGATTTTAAGAAAAATATTGCAAATAAAAATAATTTAACTTTTAATTTCAACTGGGACCTTTCAATTTTTTACAAGTTTATAGTTGGAGCTGAAATTCATCCACAATAATAATAATTTTGATTTGGAACCGGGAATTTTCAAATTTAATAAAATTCCGAGCTAATACTGGACACTTTGGAAAAGGAAAAAAATTCTTAAATTGAGCAGCAAATTTTTCCAAAGAATTCTAATTCTGTGTTGAAGTAGGAAATCTTCAAAATTTAAACAATACTTAGTTGAATCTCATATGTATCCAAAAGGATTATATTTTGTCTTAGAAGACATAATTTTAAAATTTAAATAAATTCTTAGCTGGAGCAGGGAATTTTTCAAAAGAATGCATTCTAATTCTAAGTTTGAACGGGATATTTTCGGAAAAAAATATCAATAGGAACAGGGAATTTTACAGAAAAATTTGAATTCTAACTTAAAACGGAGAATTTCCTCGGAGAATTGAAATTCTAGATTTGAACGGGGAATTTTCAATTTTTAGCCCATTCTGAACTGGAAGTGAAATTTATTCAAGAT
The DNA here is from genome assembly GCF_010883055.1 of Belonocnema kinseyi. Lineage (NCBI taxonomy): Eukaryota > Metazoa > Arthropoda > Insecta > Hymenoptera > Cynipidae > Belonocnema > Belonocnema kinseyi. The sequence continues at coordinate 15,622,048 of NC_046663.1, read as the reverse complement.
AATAACAATGCTCAATTGAGAATTGAATTTCGAAACAAAATTTTTATTTTGTGTTAAAATGAGGTATTTAAAAAAAAATCAAATTATAAGCTGGAACAGGGGTTTTTAGACAAAAATCTAATTCTAGCAATTGGTTGAAATGGAAAATTTACAAAAATAATCAGAATTTTGAATTTAAACAGGGAATTTCTCGAAGGGAATTAAAATTTCTTATTGCAAAAGGAAATGTCTATTTCCTAACCAATTATCAGCTAGAATTTGAAATTGCTTTAATTTAGAGCACTGAAAATAATAATGTGGATTCATATTGTTAAAACTAAATCTAAATCTTTCAATTATAATTAGATTTAATGTTTGATTTTTCAAATATCATTTACGATGAAAAACGTTTGCAAACCGGGAAATGGTAGGCAATTTTGTTTGTTTGTTAATTAAAATTGCCACCCTGAATTTCATAACCTTGTCAAAATATGATATTTACTGAATGTTCTTTATAGGGTGATTTAAATATTTATGAAGTCGATCTGCAATAATTCCTATACTACATTTTTTTAAAAACATCTTTATCTCATTAGTCACAATTTGCATGATTTTATTAGAAAATAATTAAATTTCTTTTTATTATTCCAGAATCGTTGACGCGTTTTAATTTAATTTTATAACAAACAACCGTAAAAATGTTTAAATCTAAAAAAAGAATTATATACCCTGTATAATTTTGTTTCACACATTGACTAATGATAAGCAACATCTCTTTCAATTGCGAAATCACGGTTTATTCTCTTGCACGTGTTTTTAACGTGAAAGAAAACAGTTTCATAATTGCGAGACAAAACTCATCTAAATTTTTCACATCAGCACACGTTTATTAACGATTCAAATCTGGATATTAAATTATCAATTTTAATCCTTTAAATTTCTAATTCATCCTAATAATCTTAAATACTTGCAGCTATTTTTCTATAATTAATTGGAAGGAAACTACTATTTCTTAAAATGGAAAATTTTTTATTTTCAGAATTGAAATTACTTCGCATAAAAAAGAAGTCTCAGTTTGCATGGCAAAAGTAACTTAACCCAGCTTAAAACATCCCATTGGGCACATAATTTGGCGACGTCTTTACGACGTCGTTACGCCATCTTTACGACATCTTTACGACATCCTATGTCCATGTCGTTTCGGTGTCTCTGCGATGTCTTAAAGACATCGTTAGGTCATACGACTTATTTACGATATCGTAAAGAGATCTTGAGAACATGGACGTAGGATGTCGTAAAGATGTCGTAATGATGTCGTAAAGACAAAAATCCCAAAATGAAATAGACATGGGGCGTTACCTAGAGTCGGGGAGTGACGTCAGTGCTTCCAATCTTGGAAACTTGTTGAACTGCGCTTGCGTAATACTGGAAACCGAATTGGTTACTGCTGGCGCACTGATTTTGAATAATATCAATAAGAAAATATATTATTTATAATTAATACTGATTAGGAAATGCATATACAGTATTTTATTGATCCTAAAATAAGATGTTGGCGTAATAGATAGAAAAAATTCGATTTTAATTAAAAAGACGTTATGAATTTCGAATTCAGAGAAAGAAAATATTTTTTATCACAATGCTTTATCTTCTCACTGTCTATTTTCTGGATTTAATTTTTTTAATTTTTAACATTGTCACTTGAAATAAAATCAAAAAAGTTACTAAAAATAAAATGATAATTTTGTTTTTTCTGAAGTCCAAATAAATAATTTTTTTTTTTTAAAAATCACATTATTTTTTCATCTGTCACTCAAAAATTCTATTATAAGATTGAAGAATTATTTTTTATGCCTTTCCAAATTATTATTCATAATAAATATTGAATTTGCATATTTATATAATTGAAAATACGCGCGCTAAGAGTAACCAATCGGGTTGCCAGCGCGAAGCAAGCGCAGTTCGAAATGTTCCCAAAATTTGGAGCACTGAATGACATCAAGTGATGCCTACTACTTCGGTCATGTGACCGATTTTCCGTCATCTGACTGTATGAATAATTTACTGAATAATTTACCGAATAATTTAAACTGAAAACAAAAACGGAACAATTTATTATGTAACTGAAAGCTGTTTATCTCATAAGATGCACAATTTCTTTGATTTGCGTGATTTGAGTGAGACATAACCTAAATGGTTTAAAATGGTAACTTTTACTTTATTATTAAATATAATGATAATGATCAATCATTTTTTCGTTTAAAGATTCATCACTTTCGTGGACAATTCATCTCTTTGAGTGAAGATTTGTTTTTTTTTCTTTGAGTCCAAATGGATTTTTCAACAGGAAATTTATCTTTATTATAAAATTATTCCTTTTGGTTCAATGTTTATATCTTTTAGCTGAATATCAGCTGTTAGATGTTTCTTAAAAGAATTTAATTTCAATCGAAATTTAAAGAAATAAAAGTTAAAATTATTATTTTTCTAACATTTATTGAAAATTTCATTTATTTAAATTTAATTGATTGTAAAAATGACATTCTAACAATTATTGAAAATTATAAAATTTCACAGGAAAATCCTTCAGAATTCAATAATTTGCTTCGAGGCTTTAAAAAATACTTTTCCTACTATAAATTAAAAAATCAAATGTGAAAGCTTAAACTATTGAAATTAAGTCATGTTTGTTAACCAGCTTTAATTTAACTTTTTTACCCTTCTTTATTATTATTTAGCCACCTGTCTTATTTCCCAACTTATTTTCACATGAAGCGCTACATCGAGTTAAGAATTTGGGATAATAAATAACAAGAAATAAGAAATGTGGGTCTTAAACTTTAATAATTATAAAAAAAGAAAAAAAAATATTTACAACAAAAAACTTTTTTTACTAAATTTTTGTTGTTAACTTTTTGTGACGTTTCGCGTGAATATAATTTGAGAAATAAAAAAAATGGCGGTAAGGTAAGAATCTGCTCACGTGACCTACTCATCACATGGCCTTAACGAATCAAAACTTGTATTACTTATAAATGAGCGCTATTATTTTCAATGTCATAAATTGAAGAATACATAAACAAATTTATGAATTTTTAAAAATTACCTAATTTCAAGCAATTTTAATTTAAAAACATTAAAAACTGAAAAGTTAAAATTTTTTATCGAACACTTCTTAAATCCTAAGTTAGATTATTTTAATTTTGAGTCGTTGCAAATAAATAATTGTTCAACTGTTATTTATACATAGATATATTTTTTATTCCAAATCTTTAAAAACATTTTTTTTTAAACAATCCTTACATTATTATTTTCACAGTTTTGGAAATTTTCAAAAATATTTATGAATACTTTCTTGAAATTAATTTTAAAAAATAAAAAATTATTGTCAATTTCGTAAGGAATTTAAGTAGATTTTTTATATATTTTGAAACCTCTTCAAACGTTTGATAAGCTTCTAAATTTTTTGTTTGGATTCTGAAAAAGTCTACATTTTGTTTAAAAATTTTTTACGTCTTTTAAAGTTTCAACTTATTTTTGAATAATCCTTAAAAGATTCACAATATTAATAAAAAAATTATAAGTATTTCCTCAAATTATTCGCATTCTTTCTAAATGATAACATTTTTATCTGTAATTAACACATCAAAATTTAAATTTTTCAATTATAATTGAAATTTTTTTGAACAGAACAATAAAATTAACATTGTGATGTTCTAAGTTTGAGTTTAGATCTATGAAATTTTAACGATTTAAGGCTTTTTGTTTCAAACAATTTAGTTTCGAATCGTTTAGTTTTTAATATTCCATTTTAAATAAATGCTCAAACATTAATGACTATCAAAAAATTGCTCTTTCTCTCAATTAAAAATGTTTAAATTAAAAAGGTTAAAAATGGTATATTTTCTACTGAAATAACATAATGTTTATAAAGTTACGGTCGGAAGTTTACGTTTGATTAACTACTAAGGCTTTTGAATTTAAGTAGTTCAGTTTTTAACGTTAAAATCTGTGAATTTTTTAATTTTAACTGCTTTAGAATCGCCCAATAAAATCATTCAATTATTGTTCAATTTCGAATACACGAACTTCATTTCAAAAAATTGCAATCGCAGAAGCTTTTATTCTTTTATTAAGTAAGCCTTCAAAACTGCACTTTGAGGTTCTTTAAATGGAAAATATGTCCTAAAAAATTAAAATCTAAAATGGAAAATTGTTATGGTAAAAGGTTTTAGAATTACACATTGTAAACTTAATTTTAATTAGCTTAACTTTACAAATCCCCAAAAAATTACTTTTGTTTATTAATTTGCTTTTACCATAAGAAATTGTATTTTCCTGATTAACTGGAAACTATTTTGACAAGTCACAAAAAGTTTCAAATGTACAATTATTTGTTTACAATTTATTATTTTTAAAACTATTACTGTTTGTTTAAACAATTGTTTTCTCACCTGTGAAAAGTAAAAAGTCATTTTTCGGGATAAATAATACAGCTGACGAATTTCAATTATTATATTCCAAGCTTAACATATTTAGAAATTAATTAATTCAACAACTTTGTTTGTTTAAACTATTTGTGCTGAGTTTTTTTCTCAAATTAAGGATATAAGTAAAGGATTATAAAAGTAATTTTGTCAGGATACTTGTCACTTTCTAAAACAATTTTTATTCATTTAAACAATTTTTTCATCCTGTAAATCGTGAAATATGTAGATTTAAGTTAGATATATTATTATTAAAATTAATCAACATTATTTACATAAAACTAATATTTTACATTTTATAGAGCATTTCTTGGCACAATGCAAGGAGGTTGGGCGCGTCAACATTAAAAGTTTTTGAGTGTAAATTATTCCTTGAAAATTCACTAAGAGGTTGTCAATCTTGAATTTACAAAAAAATTTATAAAATGTACTTATTTTCTTTCATTTTTCTGAAAACCGAGCTTTTTTGATTAGAAATCCCATCATAATGTCAGAAGGTCAGGGGGACTAGTTAATGTTGTCCTACTGGAAAAAAATATGGAATTTATTTTTCCCTGAAGCAAAAAAATTTTGAAAGGGAGTATCGACCGCCAAAAATCGAGAGTAAAATTTTTACAGATATAAATGTGAGCAACTTATTTTTCTACTGATTTAATGCCTTTTTTTTACAAGTCTAAAAACCTTTAAAAAATGGCATTTGATGACAATTATAAATTAAAAATTGATTATGGTGCCGGGCATTATACATAATGACTAGGGATTATATATATAATATATAATGCCTAGGCATTATAAATATTGTTACTCTACATTATAATGCAATTTTTTTGCTTCTTTTAGGATTACAATAGACCTCGTTTTTGTGTTTAGAATTTCCTGATTTTTTATTTTTAAGATAAAAATAATATGGAAAAATTGAAAGATTTTTTAATAATTCAATGAGGTGAGAAGAGTTTCAAGAAATTTCAAAAATGGAAAAGTGTGGATTTGAAGTAGAAATATAGATACAAAAAGCTGCCTTATTGTATATAAAACACGAAGGATAAAACGCTATCGTGTTATTGAACAAATATGGATCTTTCTGTCGCGTAATAATTTATTTTCTGGACTCAGTATTAGACATAATAATTATGTTAAACATGCAGACAATTTTATGACTTTAATTGGAGAGAAACAGCGTTAAAAAATTCAGATAATTTAGAAACACGTATTATATAACAACTATCGTTACGTAGGCTGCAAAATCGTAAAAAATATTCAGTACATATTCTCTTCTCAAAATTCTCCCCGAGTGAATTATTTTTTTGAAAATAATATGAAGACCCTGATTGGTATTTTGTGTATCATCTTTGCGATTTCTCCTGATCCTATTGGTAAGTATAATAATATGTCTACTTGGAATTTGTTTTCTCATCGCAGTTTATTTTTTGATTTTTCAAAAATTATTCCAATAAAATCTTTTTATAAAAAAAAATAATTCTGTACAATTTTAGACTCAATTAAATTAGTAAGATAACAATATGGTGATGTATGTAAATAGGCAAAGTCACCTTTACTTATTTTTTTGAGAATTCAATAAAAAAATTATTTGAAGAATCAAATTTGGACATTCTTTAAATTTATCTGTAGTTTGGGTCGATTGCTGAAAAATTTAATTTATTTTTATTTTTAATGTTATTTTTTACAATTTGAACAAAAACTACGCATCTGTTAAATAATTGATTAGTTAAAAATGTGTAGATATTTTGTGGGTGCATAATTTTTGTAATTGTTTATAGGATTATACATAATGGAATGCTTTTATTAAATTAAATCTTTTCTGAAAAAAAATCTCCTTCGCTTCGTTGGGAATCGAACCACGTAAAGGCCGATTGCCTTTCGAGTGCTTTTCTTTTAAGCTACTAGAGAGATCAAAAGAAGAATCCTTTTTTAGAAATACACTCATTATTTTGCGAGCTGATTCAAATCAAATTTTTTAAGGAATCTGGATTATCATTAGAGAATAACAGAACTTCTTAATGTCTTTTAAAACTAGATGGAGCTATGAATTAAGAATTTTTTTAAATACATTTTTTCTGAGAAAAAAGATCTTTGATCTTCTGAGAATCGAACCAAAAAACTTCCGATTGCCATTCGGATGCTTTAACCGTAAGCTCGTAAGCTCAGATGAGAACAGATCTTTTTATAGAAAAATTTAATTTTAAAAATGTTTAATTTTAACCTTCATTTAGTCTAAAAAGACGTTAAGAATTTCTATTATTCTCTTATGATAATACATATTCTTTAAAAAATCTAAGAAATATGGGAGAATTATGCATATATTTTTGAAAAAGAATTTTTTTTCGATTTCTGTAGTAGCTTAAGGGAAAAGCACCCGACTTGCAATCGAAAGTTCTGTGGTTCGATTCCTAGCGGAGTGAATGAGTTGTTTTTTTCCGTGAAGGAACAATTTCTTGATTCAACAGAAATTTTTTTTATGATATTCAATTAGGTTGGAAAAACTTTTTTCATTTCTCGCAAATTTAAATGTTTATCATAAGTTACCGAAAATATCCAAAAATTAAAAAAAATTTTAACGGACATTCTAGGTCGGAGTCTTTTCAGCTTTTTAGCAATTTCAGTTCCCCAGGTTTTAGTTGGTATCAACAGATGGTTGCAACTTCATTAGAGGGTCATTTTTATCACAGCTGGATATTAAACCAATTTTGGAATTTGTTTTGGGATATTAAATATTTTTTGCATAAAATACCAACATTAATAGAAAGTAATCCTCTTTTTCTGGTTGCAGGTTCAAGTACACCGTTCGATTTTTTTCCTATTAGCGACCGTATTCATAAGATTCCCCGTGTCGAAACTTCCACTTTATCTTCGCCAAGATCTCTTTCTGTAACTAACCTGACTCTCCGAGTCAGATCCAGGTCTCCTCCTCCAAGGCCGCCTCCTTCAAAGCGACCTTCTATTTCCAGACCCATGGTTCCTGCTACAAAGCTTCCTTCTCCTGACGGACATGGATGTGGAATGGAACAACTTCCATTTATTCGGCTCATTCCCTTTGCGAACCAGCACCGAACATTTGAACTTCGAAGATACACTTTTCCTTCCGATAAACAAATTAAAATCAGAATCGGAAGAAATATATATGGACCTATGCCAAACCAAGAACAAATTGTACTATCATCATCCAATGGTGATGTCTATGCAATATTGGAGACCTATAAGGTTCTTGCTGGATTCTATAAATGCGTTTACTCTGCTATGAGACGTTGTAAAATAAACATGAAGTTGGGCAAGGTTACCCCATTGACCGTAGAAGAAGTCAGTTACACTCCAGTAGGTTTCTATCGCCAAATCATAAATCATTATAAGGTTGAACATCTTATATCATTATCGCTTTAACCGGGGATGTATTTTTAATTTTTCTTAATATTATTCAAATACAATAATCATAGGATTTTGAGCATTTTACATATAAGATTTGGATTTTATCAAGCATTATTTTAATCATCAGTAAGAGTAATGCTGCATTTCGAACTTATCTTAATTATATTGATTATCATTGCGAATTATATTAAGTTAGTGTAAATTTTGACTGTTGAGTAAACTGTAAGAAACAATAAAAGTTGAATCTGATTCTGATAGAACGATAAAAGTAACTCAATAAAAGCTAAAATTTTTGAGCATGCGTTGTTCCTTTGCTCAAGGTTCATTTTAATATTAGCATCATGATAAAAAAATCACTGGATTGTGGATTCTTTCGAGGAAAAGAGCCAGCATTTTTTTTACAAGTGCTGATTGTTACCGAAATCTTTTTTGTTGAATAAATTGTTCTGCCTATTTTTTGTATGATAGAATAGTAAAGAATGAAAGGTTTGTTGGTAATTGCCAAAAGACCCCTTCAAGTCCTAGCCATTTATCACTTGTTGTGTAAATAATAACTATTTAACATTATCTCATGCAGTGAATACTTCTTCGATAGTTTTTGTATATTCAAATACATAAGAAAAAAACAAAGTTTTTTGATTTTTTTATATTTTTGGCTTACAATCAATTTTAGAATTTTTTTTTAAAGTAATAGAGTTCAAATTCCCTTTTAATAACGTTTCGGCCTCATCTGTGGGCCTCCATCATAACAAACATCTATTATGAGAGTTTACATAAGTAATTATAATAAAAAATACATATAAAAAGGAATTGAGATGCATAAAACAAAATTTTACTTTAGAGGTAATTTTCGGATCCAATCATGGTATATGTCAAAGCGAAGGTCAAAATTAAAAAATTCGTAGTAAGTTCATTCATCGTGTCAAGTAAAAAGCATTGGAAAACTATGGACGCTAAAGTGTTTCCTAATATGCTAATAGAAGTTAAAATTTTTTATGTTGAAATGCTGTAAAGACAGATAACAAACTGATGTGACATAAACAACGAATAAATGAATGGGGCATTATTCCTAAACTGCCCCAACTTTAAAAGTCATGTCTTCTGATTGCCTTCAAATCTACAAAGTTTTTTTCCAATATGATAGTAGTACACCCATTAATTTATAGAACTTGCCTACTTGAACTACACGGAGTGAAATTTGCATCACCCGGGCAAAGCTGTTATATTGAAATGGTCATAACTTCCTTTCTAAAAATGAGAATTAAATTTTTCATGAGTATTTTCTGAAGAAGTTTTCATGCTTTTTCAATTTGTAGAATATGTTGTGTTCATTTTTTTAATTTTTATAAACAAATTGTCATTTAAAATGTTTATTCAACATTTTCTACTCTTCGGGCAGCTTTTATTTGTTTTAAATTATTTTTAAGCAAAATCTTCACTTTTTCCGATTAAAATGCTATTTGGAATTTTGGGACTGAAAATAGGTATGTAGTTATGCGAAGATACTCGAGTGAAACCCTTCCTCGCGTTCTCGGACAGGTTGGCCAGTCCTATCGGGGACTTGGTCGTATGCATGATTTTCCAGCGAAGCTGCACTAAATTCATCATAATTTATTTAGTTTACCTTTTTTCGTGCGTTGTTTGCTTCTCTGAAATTGAGACTTTTTGACTGTCTTCGGAAACAGATCATGTTTTTTTGCGAATGAAGTTTTTTTCAGTTGCAATTGTCCGGTCTCGTTTGGAATTAATCCTAGGTATTTTAGAGTGCCCGAATTTATAATTGTTTCAGTGAATTTATTTCCTAGTTTTTTGGGCATCTTTATGTGATCTTCCTTCGAACAGAAAAAAATTACTGTTTCCTTTAAATGATTCTTAGCCCTTTCGAATAACTCCATCGCAGTTAGGATTGAATTCTGCGCTGCGCGCTTAAAGCTAGGTTTTGCCGCAAGTCTTTTCGAATTTCTACCATTTCCGTCACTTACAAAGACATAATTAATTTTTAAATGCTGCGCAGCTCAATCTGTCATATAACAAATTGTGTCAACGACGCTAAATTTCTTCTTAAGGTACTGTTTGATGAGCTTTTAAAATGCGTACACAGCTACAGTTTCATAAATTAAATTCACATGAAACGCGTGTGGTTTTAGGTTTTTAAATATAGTGTAGAGTGCTTCTACGATAGCATTAGCGTCTGCTATTTTGGTCTTCGAAGTGCTTCTATCAGTTTCCTGTCAAATTTGATATGTCACTGTGTCCAAACTATTCGCGTGCAATGATCAATTAGGTGCTTTTTGAAATTTTCAATGTCAGGACAAGATTCGCATTTGTTAAAATGACAAGGTTCAGGGGGTTTATTGCACATTATTTTCCAAGGCAGTCATGGCAATTGGATAATTGTCTGTCAGTTCCATTAGTTAAATATTAAATATCAATCGCATTCAACCTTAACTTTACGTTTTCATTAAAAATGCAGACACAAACATTATGAGTTCCACTTGCTCGAGCTAAAACACAGTGCTTTGGTCTTAGTTGTGTGAAGTTTATTACAAGATTTTCAGTTTCTCGTGCCAATTTTTGTCCTAAATTGGCTTCCGAAATAGTCAGAACTCTACTTTTGGCAACTAACTCTTTAGATTTTCTGAGTTTACGTTCAGATGGACCGAATTCTCGCATAATTTGTCTGTGACTTCAAAGTTAGACGCAAGGGTGAGTAGCCAAATCTTTTCTGAACATGTAGTGTCCTTCTGCCCTAATTTCCTTCTATTTTATTCAGGACTTCGAGACCCTCTGCGTGATTTCCAGTATTGCATTCTTCTTTTTCATTTTGCCAACCCTACCATCCCTTTTATGTTAGGCTATTATATTTTTCAAACGATGACCCGTTTCACCAATACAAACTTTATTTAATGCATTAAATATTATTAAACGAAAGGCATTGTTAATATTTCAGTTGTTTCACAGTCTTTTGTACCAGTAAAACATTTTTTCAATCAGTGACGATTTCTAAAATTTACATTAAAAGCAAACTTCTATAAGGCATTTTTTAATGTTTCTGATTAACCTTTCACATAAGGTTATGAACCCCGCAAATATATTTGACTTTAATGTTTAAGCCATTTTATTTTATTTTTCATTGAGCTATTTAAAATTTTATATACTTTTTCTTTAATAAAACTTTTATTTAACGGTGGTGGATAATTATTTTGTTGCAAAGTAATTCTTTATTGGTCAAAGTTTTCTTTTCTACAATTGATGTTAATTAGTGTATTAGATCTTTCAATTAAGCCTTGAGCGAATTGATTGGTCTGTTAAAGACGGGTTTTTGAACCAATTAGTGATTAGAATTCCATTTTAAGTTTTGTGATAGACCGATCTAAAAAATAGAGAGTATTATTGTTTTTAATTTTTTAAGTAAACTGTAGAGATTCTTCTATGCTACTGAATATGCTTATCAGTTTTTAGATCTTATCTGTAGAAACAATAGTAAAACTATCATCTACATAAGGTTTAAAGAAGAGTGGTTTAAAGATTAATTTTGATAAGGCTCTATCTTAAAAATCTTTTAAAACAAGAGTATATGCAATACGTGATAAGGCTACTCATCGGACAGCCAGAAACTTGTTTATGACATTTTTGATTGAAGTGAAAAGCAGTATTATTAAAAAAAAAACGTTCTGAGAACTATTACAATATCTGGATTTGATATTCTAGTTGAATTTTTATATACCTGTAATTTGTCTTCTATACCATCCAAAACTAAATCCAAAGTAATGTTATCAAACATGGTTACAATATTTATTAAAAAAGTGAATTTGTATTAGGAATATTAAAATTATTTATTTTTTGTTTTGAAGATCTAAATACATATTTCTCATAAGTGAATCAGTTTTTCCAAATACTGGCTTTAGGAGATCAGATAAGTATTTTGCTAAATTGTAGGTTGAATAGCCATTAGTAGAAACTATTAATCTCCATTAAATTCAGGTTTGTGAAATTTAGGGATGGTATTCATATAAAATATAATTCTTCAATAAATTTTTAATGTTTAATTTACAATCTTCTGAATTTCCAGCCAATAAGGTATTATCATTATTTTCCTGGAAAAACATAACATCCTTGTGATCATTTTGGAATTGTGTAGCAATATTTGAAATTTGGTTGCTTTTTTCCAATTTATTGTTTTTATTTATAATTCGAGATTAAATTTGCAATTATTTTTCAAACATATGATTTTTTATTATCATCATCAAGGTCTTTTTATACAATCTTCTATACAAGCAATGGGATGATTAGTAGGGTTATTGTTAGAATTATAAGTAATGCCAAATTTAATGCCTAATGCTAAGGTTTCAGCTGTTTCATCAGCAATTGTCACATTTGATAAATTTTCAAACCAATTATCAACTCATAGATTCCTGGGCCCATTTTTTTCTTGTAGCAATCTATCATTTAATAAATAAAATTTCTTTGTGTGAGCTTACCTTTGTTGGAATGGCATACTGGGAAACTTTGTTGATTTTTGTAGTTTTCCAATACTTTTTTCTTTACACAATAAACCGACTTACTACGAATTTCCTCATTCTGACGCTCGCCATGATTGACATCGAAAATTACCTCTAAGGTGAATATTCGTTTTATACATCTCATTTATCTTTTCTGTGTGTTTTTAAATTATTATATATTATTTAAGCTCTTATAACATCCGTTTGTTTTTATAAAGGCCCACAGATGAGACCGAAACGTTGATAAAAGGGAATGTAAACTTAATTAAAAGAAAATTTAACTGACCAGAAGAACAAAATAAACAAGGTAGAAAATATTGTGTTCTCTTATATTTTTGTATAACGATAACGATCGGTTGTAGGTCTTACAGACAAATTTTAAAGGTATGCGAATGACGCTGATAGAATAAAAGCTTGAGGAATTTATAATCTCATGAAGAAGAGCTATCGTAGCTTTCCTGTCTTACATAATTTTCATGCACACATATTGAAAGTGTTTTGAAAACAAGTGTCTAAAGTTTCACCTACGACATATTGAGATCCATAGATGATAGATTGTTGTGCATTAGCATGAAAACTGGAAATAGAAGATTAATTGTCATAGTGTGACAAGCCCAAATTTATGGTAAAACGAGGGAAATAATAGAGGCCTTTTATAGAATATGCAATGATACTATAGGTGTTTGCGATCATAAAAAATGAATAATTTTATTCGGAGATATGAATCGATTGGTTAGAGTCGAACGTTCGGATATGGATAGGAGGCTTGGTGAGTTCAGAGTTATGAAAGTAAATAGTTACAAGGAGCAATTGGTTAGAAGAGAACAAAATTCAAGTCAATTTCAAAGGATGCTTAAGTAGACTTCTTCAATAAACTATTGGGAGATGAAATGATAAGGACAAGTACGTCAAAGAAAACGATACGTTGAAAAAAAACGATACGTTGAAACCTCACAGGCTGTGTAAATTTTCCGGTTTATATATCGAAATAGGGAAAGTTCCAGATGAATGAAAAACGGCGATTAACGTTCCAATATGTGCAAAAAAGATTTAAAAGCAACTGAACTAATTAAACAGTTATTAAGATACTAAGTATTAAAGTTTTGCCAGAAAGATAATTTTCAATTTAGAAAATCTGTCCATGCACCATCGACATCCGTTAAGCAAGAAAGCCACACATTTTATACTTCTCCTCAAAAGTTTAAGAAAGCCGAATGTCAGGCCTGCAACAAGCAATTTGAAATTTCGTGGAAGGGCGCTTAAGAGAACAGATAGATTACATTAGACGAAAACAAATTTTAGACTTCTTAATTGACTTTTGAGAAACCAGTAAGTAAAAACCCAATGGAAACCAAATTAGAAGTCCCTTTATAAACATTTGATAATCCATAAGTCAGCAGGCAACATAAACCAAATTCAAAGCTTGTTCATCAACTTATTAGAAAAGATAAAGTCAGCAGATAACAAGAAAAAAATTCAAATCTCCTTCATCTGCGCTCGAGAAAGCAGAAGCTTTCAAGAAACAAAATTCGAAGCTTACCCATCGAGATTCGCGAAACGAGAAAGTCAGAAATCTTCCAGAAGCAAATTAGAAAATACTTCTTTGGGGTTCGAAGAAACAATCTGTCAGCTAATTTTAAAATGCCTATTCAAAGCTCCATAATTGTAGTTCGAAAAGCCAAAAATGCAGTTGCTACGAAAACCGAAATCCGAAGCCCCTCAGTAGATATTCTAGAAAGCAGCCAACGAAAATAAGTCCGAAGTCCAGTTATCGCCGGTATGGAATCCAGACAACTTTGCTAAAATTTGATTTTTCAAGTTTTTATCAGAAAATAATTTAATTTTCTTATATGAACTACAAGCGCTTAAATTGTTTGAATTTAATTTGACAACTGTTTCGTCATGAATAACATAAAATAGACCAATTGTTCCCTAGAATCCTCGATTCTATCCGTAATGGATTTGGGGCGAGAACAAGCCAAAGAAGAGAAAGGAAACTGAATTGAATGATATTTATTACGTAGTAATTACACAGTTTTAATTGAAATATATGGGGTTGAGAGTGATAGACCAGCGTTGCGCCCTCAATTATGTATTGGCCTGTTCTGAAAAAAACGAGACAGGTAAGTTGCGGGTTGAAATTCATCGTGTTATAATCAATAGACGAGGTTGTTTGTTTAAAAGTACTAACCATTGATTTTTCAAATAGAAAGATCGTCTCAGATCGCCTGACGAGTCCTCAGGTGTGTGTTGGAAGCTGCTCAAAGGTAGGTTCTAGCCCTTTGGTACCGATGGTTATTTTCGGATCAGGCAATCTGTTCTCGGGGTGGCTGAACTCGATCCTCGGGTTTAATCCGTATACGACACTGGGTTCAGATAAACTTCGAGTTAGCTGATGAGAGACAGCAAAAACACTGACGCGAATACTTGGCGCGAAGGTTCCATATACAGAATTGGGGGAAGCGTTATTTATATCTTCTCCAGGTCATACTCTCTTTTCCACATATGTATTAAAGTATCTATTTACTTATTTTAAAGTACGATTTCATTTCCTCATTATTAATATTATTTATGGTCACGTAACACTACCAACACGCATAATAATGTTTAAAATCTAAAAAAAATAATGATATGCCTAGTCCGATTCGAATTCTCCAAACATTGAGAAATGATAATGAACATTTTGTTTCTTATCATTCCCTAATCATAAACTTATGGGGGACTTGCTTCGATTTTTCTCTAATTAAGCAGGAGGAAGTAATTTGTTTTAAATACAGAAAAAATGTCGAACCATAATCTGTTTAGATTGAGCAGAACAAACATTCTCTTTTCGTATCATATTATGTAACGTTATTCTCATATTTCTTTTTATGTACTCATCATTATATAATTGTAACTAAAAATTATAATAATTGAAAATCCAATGTGATACAAAAACTCGTAGATGTAACTCACTTCTACAAATTTATATTTTAATATTTTTGTCTCGTCATTTCCATCTCATTAAATTAATTATAAGCTTTGGATGTATCGATTTTAATTTTCCCTACTCAGGAAATTGGTACAGAGTACACACATCGGTTTCAATCCTGCTAGGACGGCAAACCTGAAAAGATTCAATTTATTATTTACAAAAATCCGAAAAGAAACTCTATCAACAATTTCTGGTTCGAAATTGAGATTTACTCATTTCTACTTTTAGTCCCTTGATCTTAAAATAGTTTTGCATCAGAAACCCCTTTCTTATGTAATTTTCCCTGAGTTTTGGATCTATAGTGACTCTAATTTGAAATTTGTTCATTTAACCCTTTTTTTATGCAAATCGTTATTTTTATTTTTATGAGAGATGAGCCCACAGAAGCGAGAGTTAAAATTGTAAACTAAAAGGTGGTAAATTAATCGAAATTTCTTAAATTGCCATATCTTTTTCCTTTAGTTTTTCTTTTTATCGTAAGCTAAGTGTATTAGTCATCATTTTCCTCCCTGTTTTTAAAGAGGACAGAGATTCCATTTTGTTTTATAAAATTAAGTTTTATGAAATACATTTCATTCCACGCAAATTGGGGGCAATATTTGGGTGGAAATTTCTCTTTTTTCTCTAGACTTTTATTTCCCTTATTGTAAAACAAAGCATGAGCTTACTACCGCTCATTTGTTTTACTTTCGAAAATTTTCAAAAGATTTACCTTTTTACTCCTCTTTCTCGTTTTGCCTCACAAAAGTCATGAAACTATTCTGGGAATTGAGCTAATTCCTGAGCACATGATTGCGTTAGAAAAACTCATTAAGGTCCAATGCACTCTGAATCTAATTTGACTTATAATTTGTTTATCCTCGCTGCATTCGTTTTTGTAAAGAACAAGTTGCCAATACAGACTAGGTGAAAGAAGTGTTGAGAATGCAATGGAGTTCTTTTCCACCTTACTCACACCAAACCGTCTTTTTTACCAGGATATTCAAAGGCATGCACACTGGGACCCTTGTGTTCCCATAAGAATAGGTTGCGAAAGGATGGACGGATAGCTCTCCAGTGTAGCCTCAGTCTATTTAGGCAGGGGCGAATTGTTGAGCAAAGGAAAAGGAGTAAAAGTTTAATTTTCACAGGTTTCTTAGTTTAAAGAAATTAAAACACCCTTAAGTTCTCCTTACCTAAATTTGTGGTGATTTATTATTCCGATGAGCTTCGAAATTACTCCTCGTATGATAGTCGAGAACCAAATGTGCGATCGCTGCTAATGCTTGGTGTCGACTGCCGATCTCCTCGATCCTCGCTTATTAGCCTGGTCCCAACGACGTAGCTTTGATCATCCCTTCTACCTAAGTATGTTGCGCACGCATCGGCACCTGTTTCGCACAGCGGTACTGAATACCTAAATAACCCATTCACCAGGAATTCGCGAGTCATTGCAAGAGCGTAATTATTCTCTGTTTCACCCGCCCTTGCATCATTTTTACCAATAGAAATTAATTTTATATACTGAAACATTTCAACTAAAAGACATATGCCTTCCAAAATGTTGAGAATCTCGGTCCAGGTGGTAATAACAGAGTGCCTTTAAAAAAATGTAATTCTCCCCTTCTTGGTCTGTACCTTCTGTCGAGTCTTCTCTCTGATTTAGGTGTTTATCTTCTCTTACAAGAACTGATCCTTTTATCAAATCCATATCTCCACCTATAATGAAAACAGAAAAGAATGCGTATGAGCTTGAACCCCAAAACTCATTGTATTATTATAAGTCGACGGTGAAACCTTATAATATTGAACTTCTAACATTTTTTTGCTAGACTTAATAAAAAAATATTACTTCCGCAACCACCACTTCGGCTTAAGGATTAGTTTTTGCACTCTGGAAGAGCCTTGTCGATCCACATGGTAAACAATATACCAGCAAGGGAATTGTTTACATCTGAAGATTCCTAAGACTTCTACCTCTAATGAAAAGGAGGTTTCTCATAGTAGGTTTCCTCACCTGGATTTGGGATGAAGATTGATTTAATCTTTCTTCACGAGAACGGGGTTTATATAATTTAAAGCATGTCCAAAGGATGTTGCAATAAGTACCTACTATGGACTGCAATTCTACTTGCATTAGAGCAGAAAATATTCCGCATTATCCTCCAGTTTAATTGGTCTAAATTGTTCAACTATCGCTTCTATTTTGGAGTAAGATTATATACGCTGCAATTTAGTATTTCGTCCTGACACTAAAGTTCCTGCGACTGCGTTCGTTTACTGCAATCACAGTTCAAGAGCTTCGCATCCTTTTGTTAGCCCTTAAGACAAGAATTCCCGTTGAAACGTTTATGTCTATCTGTTTCACAGACTTTAACCTGCCTGTTTTAGCCACTAATAAATTGAAAAGATATTATTATAATTTCTAATAATCTCATATTCAAAAATAGACCCATTAATAAGATAATAAAATGAAATAAGACTGAAGACTGCAGGCGATCAATTGCTCGCAGCCTCGAGCAGGACGTGAAGGTAGTCCGATAAGAGCTGGATTTGACTTAGTCTGCCACTTTAACGGCTATATCATTCTATTCTATTTTCTGTTGCACTAATCATTAGAAGTTGCTCGTTCGGTTTTCTGCTCCAGAAAAAAGCATTCTTGGTCCGCACAGTGACAAGGTTCCTGTTATTGCCTTCAATAGTAAAATTCAATAGTAAAACAGTAAAGTGTAGTGATTCTTTGTTGATTTCCAGCAACGAGGTAGCATGCTTTTCTCAATGCCATCATTTGGATTAAAGGTATATTTAAAACTTTTGATCATTTTCATTTGTTCCTTTGAATATTTTTAATGCAAACATAGAAAAGATATGGAACTTAAAAGGCTACAGTTGCAATTACCTCTCGGCTCCTAAAACCCTTTCCCTGATTTCCCAACCGTTTAAATTTGTAACTTCTTTTCATTTCTTTAAAGAAACACTAGTTTTTATTGGGGTAATTTGTCGGGGTAAATCATTGGGTTTCTTCAAAATTAATATCATCCATAAAACTTAAGCCAGTCTCTAGAATAAAACCTTGATGAACTAATAAATATATCATCATCTCTAAAATACAATTCTAACTGAGATGTTTTCATAGATTTATCAGAAAGAACTGACCTAATCTTGCTACTTAATCTTCTATCTTCCGCCATATGAGACCAAAGAACTTTTATTTAGACAAAGGTTTGGTTCCACATTTAAGCATACATTTAAAGCAGAAGACGTTCCTTCAGCATTGTTGACGTTAATCTGGCTTATATCTTGACTGCAAGGGTCTATTGTAACTTTAAGTTGTCTTCTCCACTTCCGTCGAAAACACCAATTGGCGTTTGTCTTTAGGTATGTTTTTTTATCGGATCTTCCTGCTGATCCTCTTCAACCCATAGGGCCGCCTGCTGCGGATCTTTTTCAGATTCTCCAATACATCATAATGACTAGTTTCCATTCTGCTGTCTTCAATATCGGATTCTAGACTGCTATCCTCTTAAATGCTGCTAATTCAGGAAACCAACTTTATATTTTCACCTTCTAAGGAGGTAATAAATATTGATCACTTTGACCTTTGCTCTTGTTTAAAGTTTTGGTTAGCTAACAGCTTTCACGAAGCAAGTTTGAAAAATTCGTCCGAAAATATGACAATGAAAGAATCATTATGATTAAAGTGGCTATCATCAAATCTTAGGATCATTTCTGCTATTAACAAACCATCTATTTACTTATCGAGTGCTGCATCAATACTGGTTGACAACGAATTTATGGTTTCTTTTCCTATAGGGCTTACTTTAAAGTATTTGTAGAGTATCTTCAAATGGGCACCATTTTTTATAGTTCGGGTCTCGTCTTTAGAAAGTCTACCAAGAAGATAAATTAAGAAAATTGTGCTATGGTCAAATTTCTATGAATTTCTTATGCTGTGAAATCTTAGGCTTGGTAAACTAAAATCACACTTCATCATAGTCTCACGATCATTTTTCTTCATTATGTTATCGCATTGTAACGTGTGCTTTTAGAGTCTTAACTTGAAGCAGTTATTTTTTAGGCTAAAGAAACCCTGAGATTTTAATTCAAAAATAAAAATAGTAACAAGAGTTCTAAGAATTGCAAATAATTCGGTAAGTTGCAAAGAGTCTTAGGAAATCTAAATAATTCGAAGGTAATATAAAAAACAAAAAGACAAGACTTTAAAATATACAAATAAAATTAAGATAGTATCGTACAAAGGTAGACACATATAAGAAAGAAATTAAATAACTTTGAGAATTAAGAGAGGGTTTGAAGTTCAAATATAGAAAGTAGAATCTAAGTGATTGTAAATGAAATACGAAAGAAAAAATGCTGTCATGGTTTTCAATATGAATGCTGATCTTTCTGTTGCGTAGTAATTTATTTTCATCACTCTATATTGGAAATTATAATGTGATAAAACATTTGTGCAATTTGAAGACTACCATTGGCAAAAGCTAGCGATATGGATTACCAATAATTGAGAAGCTTGTTTCAGATAGAAAGTATGGCTGCATAAACTAAACAAGTATTAACTATATCGATTAGACTTTTTCGAAATTCTTAGAAAGTGGATTCTTTTATTGAACACCTTTGGGATTTTTCCAAATCCCGTTGGTAAATATAATAATACCTGTACTTCTACTTTTCTTTTTTAGTCGCAGTTTATTTAATTTTTATTAAAAGTTAATCAAACCACAATATTTTTTTTTTTGACTTTAAGTTCATGGGATGCAGTATGATATCTTTTAAGCTTTATTTATATTGATTTTTACTTTAACTTTTGATGAAGTTTTTTCCTTCACTATAGCAAACAGGATATGTTAAATTTTAAAGACTCTCTGATTTTAAATCAGTAAAATTTCGTATATTGAATTAGAGATTATAATTTAAAGTACGTTATAAAAAAGGGAATCGCAGCCGGTAAGGAAGTTTTAAGTATTGTAAAACTTGAAAATAGGCCACGTCACTTCTAGCAAAATACGGTAATTAAACGTCATTGCTTGAAAATGGAAATATAAACCTTATTTACACCCTAAACCGTTCTCAATTTTCTATACTTATTGAAAAATTCTCCAGAAAACTTTTATTATGAAAAAATTCACCAAGTCCCTAATGAATAAGTTCATATATTTAATACTAATTTGTGTAATGATGAAATATTACCAAGTATGAAAGAATTTGCAATTCAAAGGGATTCAATGAAAAATGAATTTAACGATTAAATTTAGACAAAGCAGTCGTAACCTCATCCATTGAAATTTAAAGAAAAAACAAGAGAAAAGGAAAAAGTACGCAAGTTTCATATTCTGTTCCCCGGATAGAGGGGGAAATATTACATTTTTTGAAAAAAAGTAAATTTAAGCAAAAGATAAAAAACATTTTTTCCACTTTTTTGTAAAAATGCATTTTGTTGGCAATCGTTTTTCATTCATTATTTTGTCAAGAATTTTTTTCCTGCAAAGTTTCCGTTATTTTTGTGACCACCCACGGTTAATACAATTGTCTTTTAAAAATCCATAAGCATCCAGTTTGATGCGAATCAAATCACTTTTTCGGATTTCCATCTGCCATTTCGAATTTCGTATTTTATTCTTAAGATCAGCGACTATAAAAAACCCTGAGTGTGAAGCTTCTTCATCTACGAGTTGATCTTCGAAAATGTACGTAGACGTGTTTACCACAGTGAGTGGTCAAATTTATTTAGTTGATTTTTGTCAGAACTTGATACTAGACCGATTTTGGTGCACTTTTAGGTGCATGGACTTTTTCTGTGCGTGAAATACGAACATTATTAAAAAGGACTCTTCTCTTTCTGTTTGCAGAATTAAGTACACTATCCGAGTTTTTATCTAGTAGCGACTTTATTCTTGATGCTTCTTGTCGCCGACCTTCTACTTCCGCTTCTGAAGGAAATCAATATCCTAAAAGATCTTTTTTTTCGGCTAAGCCACCGCTTCGAGCCATGTACAGGTCTTCTTCTGCTGAGCCTTCTCCTACAAGGCGTCATCATATTTCCAGGTTCACTGTTACTCCTACAAGGCTTCCTTCTCCACTATGAGGCGTTTGAAAATAAACATGGAAATCGGCACGGCTTCCCAATTGACACCAGAAGAAATGAGTTTCACACCAGTAGGTTTGCATCGCCAAATCAGGTTCCACTATAAAGTTGACCATGTTAAAACATTATCTTTATAACGAGGGATGCATTTCGAGTAGTACTTAATATTATTTGAGTAAATAATTATAGAATTTAAACAAATTATTTATATATCCTACTGAATATTATGGAGATGTTCATTGATCTTGCTTAAACTGTGTCCTGTTTAGGAAATTAAAAACAACAGTCAAAATTAGATGTAATACTGGTAGGAAATAAAAACTATAACTAAATATTATTTAATATTTATAATTAGCTTTTACTGTTTAGAATCTCTAGTTTGTAAAAAAAAGTCATTTTCAAGAAAGAATTTTCGTGATGTTTAATTATCTAGAGATCTAGATTTTGTGTGGCTCCTAATTGTAAATCATCACCCTCATAGGTTCACTATTAGAAAATAATACCTTTAATAAAATACTTTCTATTAATTAAATTTTCTTACAAGACATTAAAGGCTAGATTGAACTCGTTAGAGAAAACGTGAATCAAGCGGTAGGAAAATACATAGAATCATAAGCTTATTTGAATAATTAGGTCAATCAATTTTAATTATTAGTTGCAAAAGTAAACGCATCTTGATTCAACATGATAAGACCAATTTTGAAAAATCTCTAACTTTTTCTGCGTTTAGAATTATGCGATAATATAATACTTATGAAAAATAACTTGGCAAAACTATTTAATTTAATTGTCATATCACAAGAGAGCGCATCAGAGCTCCGTTATTTGTTAAACGATTTCACCAAAGCAGAGGGGGCATTGGCTTAATTGAAATATACAATACAAAAGTGGAATTGCCTTCTCCTTTCATGATCATTTAGCGATTAGATTCGACAATTTGCAAATCTTGGGAGAATAATTTGGGAGCGTCGACTATACAGCCGAAGTGTGAAGTTTCGCATAATTTTTTGACGGACTAGGGGAATGCCATTGAAGGTACTGATGATTCAGAACTTGCTTCCACTAAAGAATTAAAGGCACCAGCAGGCAACAACATCAGGAGTAGTAAAAAGAGTAAGTCAACACATGCTCATAATGCTGCTTAAGAAAGGAGAATTACAGTTTCTCAGTCAGCACATAGTCACAGCGAATGATAATTTTTTTTTCAGGGAACTGTCAGTGAGCGGAGGCATATAGCAAGATAAAATAAATTATGTTTTAACAGTCTAGCTAAGCACTACATCAAACACTTCGGTTTTGATCATCGCCACCAAATATGTAATGCTTCTCGTCAAACTCCCTGGGTCTTTCTATTCATCAGTTCTCACTTTTCACTTGTCACAACCAACCACATGACTAAACACGGCGTTACTTCTGGCACGGGTCTGGTAACTACCGAAAGATCTGATAAAGGGCGCAATTATACCAGAGTTTTACTAGCCTGAGAGGCTCAAGCTGCTTTTATTTAAAAATATTTGGCACACCGACTTCGCCTACCTCGTCAATCAGCGATCATCACGGATTTGGGTGTTGGAAGCCATCGATTCATATCGACGAGCATTATTGTGAACATCAAAGTATGCTCTCGCATCAATCCTGGGGTAACGTTCTTAGTAAAAGCTATACTCATATCTTGACTCATCTCTTTTATTTCACCTGATGGTCTTCTGGTTACGTCTAGCATGGTTTGAAGGTCAAATGAGTCAATTTCAAGTCAATTTTCAATAATATATTCAAAAAGCACCGTAGGTCACGAACTCTTATTGTTGCTTCGCCTAAAAACTTACAAATTGAAAATAACAAAGGACCATAAACCGCCTGGGCCTGCAAAATAAGAGAGACTAAGTCTAGCTCATGTTTTTGAGGTCGCTGAATCCAAATCGAGTGTCCGTTTGACGCCATCTGGTCATGACCAACGTCAGTTCAAGGCCAAACCTACAAAATTCATCGATAACCAACTAAATTAGAGTACCTTCAGGTTTAAGTGGTCGCTGAATTCGAATTCGGTGCCCTTTTGACGCCACCAGTTCAGTATCAAAGTCAAGATCACGGTCAGTTTAAGGTTAAACCTACAAAATTCATAGTTTACCAACTAAATCAGAGTACGTTTAGGTTTAAGTGGTCGCTGAATCGAATCCGGTGTCCGTTTGTCGCCATAAGGTCAGTATCAATGTCAGTCCTGATAAAACCTCTCTCCCTGCTCTTCACTCATATCACCTTCATTTTCAGGAAGCCAATCGATATGAGGTTCTAATGAATGGATCTTTAAATTCATAAAACACCCTAACTTTCCAAAAATTTTAATCGTTTTGGCAACTATTTCTTTGTAGCTAGGGTCATTATGATTTTCTAAAAAGTTGTAGAAAACTTGCCTAAAGCTTTACCATGCTTCTTTCACATCACCAGTCATTCTCCGCTCAAATTCATCATCGTATAGCAGAGCTCTAAATTGCGGACCGTAAAATACTTTCTCTTTTACTTTAGCTTTGGAAAGTTTAGAGAACTTCTCAAAAACATCCTAATAAGCATTACTTACTGGTTTTCTCATTGCCTCAACAAATTGTTTTACTAAGCAGAGTTTATTATGTAATGGTAGTAACACCACTTTTCTTGAATCTAGTAAATGTTTATTTATAACACTAAATGATCCTGGATTAAGATTTTCTCGAAGTTTCAAATTTTTTTACATAATGCTACTCACAAGCTCAGCTATTCCATCGGCAAATAAAACACTGGTGTTTTTCAAATCCACTCTGTAGACCCAGCATTATTGTTATGATTTTCCAATCTCCACAGAGCTGCCAAATTTGGCTATTGTAATTCAATTTATTGAGAAGTAAATAAGGAGTCTCGTATTTCTCGCCCAATGTGGCAGAGTGTGCAACTCGTAGAGATGCATATTTATTAACATTACGTAAAAACACCTTTTAAACTTCTTGTAGATGAATCTATGAAAAGTCGCCACTCGTTAGCATTATAAGGTATGCTTTTAAAATGTTCAACTAATCTCTTTACATTATTACAATAAACTAAGTCTCCTACTGAAGAAAATAATTTCTAAAATGTCGATCTCCATCACAGAGTCAATTTCAGTGACCACTTAAACCTAAATTTATTTGGTTAGCGATTAAGTTTGTAGGTTTGAACTTCAAATGACCTTGATACTGACCTGCCGGTGTCAAGCGGTCACCGGATTCGAATTCAGCGACAACTTAAGCCTAAAGGTACCCTGATTCAGTTAGTAAGCGATAAATTTTATAGGGTTGCCCTTGAACTGAACTTGATACTGACCTGCTGGCATCAAACAGATACTGGATTCGAATTCAGCGACCAGTTAATCCTAAATTTATTTGGTTAGCGATTATATTTCTAGTTTTAAACTTGAAATGACCTTGATACTGGCCTGATAGCGTCAAACGGACACTAGAATCGGATTCAGCGATCCAAAAACCATAAGGAACATCTAGTCTCTCTTATTTTTCAGGCTTAGGAGGTTTGTGGTCCCCTAGTACATTCAACGAAATTGGTCTCAGCTGCTTTCAACTAGAACCTCTGAATAAACTTTGGATTTGAAATAGTAATATAATATATTAGACTATAGAATTTGACCTTGACGATGACCTTAAAGGTCTTTTTAAGGTCAAATTAAAAAAAGAGAAATCTCCGTTTTTGACATCGGAAATTGATAGAGCTACTGAATGTGCCTTGAAACAAATTATTTCCATTGACATGAAATTTTTTTTAAGCTTATGATCTCAGAGATGTTCGGACCTTGTTTAAGTTTTAATGACTTTAGAGGGACCTACAACGTAAAATTTAACCTATCACCTTAATACACATTTGAATGAAAAATTTACTATCGATTTCCTGTGTGAAAAAAGCGAGATTTCCATTTTTGAAAGTTGACCTTCATATATGCTTTAAGGTCACCGCCCATGTCAAATTAAAAAGCACCTATTTTTGATTTAAAAAAGAGAGGTTCCCTTTTTAAAAAAATGACTTAAAAATGACCTTCAAGATAATCGTCAAGATAAAATTAGCTGCTACCATCAAATGCCTCGTTAAAATTTACTTTAAAAATGATTATGACCTCAATGAAAAATGAATAACCTAAAGAAATGTGCAGGTGTTCCGGAACTTTTCCGACACCATTTATTTACAAATTATGATCGTTGCAAGGTATTTGAGAGTGTTTATTTTTAATTTGAAATGTCGTGTTTTGCTTTAGTTAATGGCAGCTGAGATGAGTTAAGTTTAATGTATCTACTTTATTTTTGTATAAATGTATGTGATATGTTTAAACACGAGCATGAATTTTAAAAGCAAAACGTTGACTTGTGTATTAGCTTATACCTTTTATGATTTATAATTATTTTCTTTTTTAGAATTAAAAATTAATATTCTATCAAATTATTATATGTTAATGTTATACTACAATACATAATATGTTATATTAAGCATTACTATAATTAGACCGCCACTAAAATTCAAACTCGAATAAGAAAAAATCTGTAAAGCAGAAAATTCCAATCGATGCAGATCTTGACTATGCCGGATCAATACTGCAATGCTCTATTGATCACTTTTTCAATACACACTTTTTTGTGTGCTTGTGTCAATGAAATTTTTCTTTAAAAAGTCGACTATTTAGTTACAAATTAATTCGTTATGCATAAGTTTTGAACTATTTTGTTAAACTTTTTTTTGGCTCAATTTCTATTGGTAAATATAATAGCATAAAATATGTATAATTTTTAATATATTTTTGAAACAATATATAAATGTGAATGTGTGTAATTTAATATTGATT
>NC_046663.1:15581788-15595694 GCF_010883055.1 Belonocnema kinseyi | reverse complement strand
TCAATTTCTATTGGTAAATATAATAGCATAAAATATGTATAATTTTTAATATATTTTTGAAACAATATATAAATGTGAATGTGTGTAATTTAATATTGATTCCATCACAATGGTTATTTACTTCTAAGCTTTATTTTATTATGTACGAAATAGGTGAACAATTAATTACAAAAGATACCATATGTTACTATGTGCACATATGGTACATTCATAATGGGTCACCCAAAAACAACATAAGACGATTTTTAGGTCGGAAAGAGATAACGTAAACAAAGAACGTAAGAAAAATGTATTCTAGAAAAAAGACAAAATCAATAGATATTAACAGAAACTCGATTTCTGAGAATAAAATTGAATGTTTTCTTCAAGAAAGTGCGCAATTTACTAATTTATGTTTGTTCTTAATAATGTTAAGAAAAATTAACAAATGAGACAGCATGCTTCTTAGGTCGATATGCTCTAAAGCAAAGGAAATAAAGAGAGTTCGCACGAATATAGAAGAATATAATTTAGCAAATAATGTTGGCTCAAATTCAGTAAATAACAATAAAATCAAGGGTCCCATTGAAAAACGCTTAAAAAAAGTTTAACAGGATTTTTCAAAAGCTATAATGGATGTAAATAAAAAAACCTAATAAATTAAAAACATTTTAATCTTTGGGGGGGGGGGGGGTTAAAGACTTCATTCTATTAATTTGGTTTGGTATATTCTGTAGTTTTTTACAAAGTTTTCTATTTTCTTTTTGATGTAATTTTTATGATTTGTAAAAAAAACAATGTGGCCTATGGAAAAGTTATTATTGTGGCACTTTCAAAAAGCAACCGTTTCTTTTGATGACTTTTTTCATATCGTGTACTATTTGGCTCTAAAGTTTGATTATTGATTGATTTTTAAAGTTTTGTTAATTCTTTAACTGATAATTTCATCTTTGTCAAAAAACAGTCATTAGATTAAATGTTTTAGGTTTAGGAGTATTGCGAAAAGCCATGCATAAAATTTGTAAATTAAAAAAAATGTTTCCTGAAATTGTAAAAGGGTCCAACTTTTTAAATTTTTATTTAAAATGGCTGATTAATGAACTCTTCCTTTCTTTTGGGATCTAAAAAAGTGTTCCAAAGTTAGATTTTACCCGCTCAGTTTTTTTAGAATTATCATCTTTAGAGACGGACGGACGGGTGGCCAAATGGACAGACAGACTGACGACAC
Source organism: Belonocnema kinseyi (assembly GCF_010883055.1). Lineage (NCBI taxonomy): Eukaryota > Metazoa > Arthropoda > Insecta > Hymenoptera > Cynipidae > Belonocnema > Belonocnema kinseyi. The sequence goes on along the minus strand of NC_046663.1, from coordinate 15,594,487 downwards.
CGCCAAAAACTGATTTCCGGATTCAGAGAATTGCAAAACGTAAAGATCTGTGGTATCAAATTTCGGAAAATTTTAATACTTTCTCAATCATAAACAACAAGAATGTACAAACTTCAGAAATTTATCTTTGGTAAAATATGCTACGACTACACTAAAATTCTGAAATCCCTGTTAACCAAATGAGTTTTGGTCCTTCTTTCTCCAGCAAAACGAAATACGCCAGAAGAGATCCTTAAAATCTGGCAAAATATGCCACAATTATTGACACAAATAAGTCTTCATGCACCGGAATTCGATTGTCTGCTGTAAGAAAATGTAATCCCCTGTTTCTTGTTGCAGAGTTCTGTTCACAGTTTGAGTTTCTCCCTAATGGTGAACCAATTCTTGTCGTTCCTTGTGGTGGACCTTCTACTTCTTATGAAAGAAATGATTCAACTGAGATTCACCCGAATCTTCCTCCTGCCGAGCCCCTTCTTCGTGCAAGATCCAGGTCTCCTCGTACAGAACCTCTTGCCCATCTTAAGTCCAGGTTTCCTTCTGCCAAGTATGGCGTTTTAAACATACTTGGATTTGAATTTGAGAATATTGCATTCATTCGGCTTATTCCCAACACAAATGCACACCGGCAATTCGAAGTACGAAGATATACTTTTTCTGCTGATAAACAACTTCAATTGCGTGGAGTAGGACGTTATACCTTTAAGGAAATGCCAAACGTCGAACAAATTGTTTTAGCAACATCGACTGGTAACGTCGTTGCAATACTAGAAACCAACACGATTCTTCGTGGAATATATGATAACGATGGAAGAAGAGTGGGCATAAACATAACAAGTGGCTCGGTATTCGAATTGCCTCCAGAATTAGCCAATGAATCTCCATTAGGCCGCCGTTTCGTAATCTCAAAGAATTTTAAAATTATAAATGTAAACGCTGTTCCTCCATATCAGTTATTGATTTGAAAAAATGCAAGGTTACAGAAAAATTCGTGATGCTAACCATTGTCAATATTATTCTTGATCCGAATCCGAAAGTAAATGTTATAAGTTACTGGTAATTAAAAATAAGGACGGTGTGTACCATAGTTCTGAAAAATTTAATCCTTTCAGAATTCCCCAGTGTATTTTTCAGGATTGGATAAGAAAGTCTCTTTTTATTCCTTACAAAATATTTTAGGACGAAAATAAAAAAAGAGAGTCTTTCTGTTTGGAAAAATATTTTGCTTCAGATCCCTCCATCGTATCCTTGACTGCAACCCAGTCCGTCAATGATGGGGTAAAAACCAGACTTTGCCCAATAACTCTGGGCAGACTGCTAACATCAGATCACTTGATTGTATTATAAAAATGCGTCTGTGATTGCCTTGTGCCTTGTGCAAAAATGATCAAATAAAGAAAAATCAACTCCAACCAAAAATGCCTTCGAAATGTTGGGCAGTTTAAGCCTGTGACAACATTTCAACACAGAAATTTTTTTTATGATAATACTTTTTAGTGTTCTTCTTAGCCCCTCTCCCCTTTGTTATCAGCGTATCTGGCATTAGAAAGCCTGTCAGTAGCAACTTGTGACTCGCCCTGATTTTATTTTCCAAGTTGAGAAAACACTTCATAATTAATCCGAGTCTCGCTCTGAAGGCAGTCGTTAGGCTTGCCTTAACTATCGTATACTGAATACCCTTAGATTCAATAATACCTAGATATTTTTATAATTCGCCTGAAGCCATTGGCCTCGACGATCTTTTCGAACTCGTTCTCTAACTCTGCGGTCCCTAATTCTCCTCTTATTAAATGCACTTATTTTTCATAAATTCTGAATATCCATTCAATTTTTTTGTTTGTTTGAAATATGTCGGTCCAGGTGGCCATCACTGTTTACGTTTCTATCCCCCCGAAATCAGTCCAAGGACATTTGAAGACAACCCCCAAGACTTGACTTAAAGCGAGAGTTTGGTGTATTATTAATGTTAATATTATAATTATAAAATATTATGGTAGTATTAATGATTAATTGATTAGCTATTAATATAAATAGTTAGACAAAAACAAATAAATTTGGAATAAAATACATCAATTCAAAAAGATATTAATTGTTTTTAACAAAATAGTTAAATTTTCAAACAGAAAGTTTAATTTTATGCAAAAAGCTGAATTGTATACAAAAAAGCCATCTGTAATGAAATACATAAGCTTCACACAAAAGAAATTTATTTTCCACCAAGAATTAAAATTCTAAAATCCTAAGATATTCAAAATCTTTAAAGATCTCCTAAAATATTTTAAATCCTTTAAAATCTAATACTAAACTTTTGAAATCATTGAAAAATTTCTTGGGATCCTTCAAACTATCGTAAGATACATCAAATCCCTTAAAATTTTATATTAAGTTACTGTAATAAATTGGAAATTTCTTGGAACCTTTTAAAATACTTTCAAATATTGGGAAACCTGAAAAATCTTTGGAAACATCTTGACATCTTTTAAAGACTTTTAAGCTACTTTGGAATTTTTCTAAACAACCCTGCTAAAATTGTTAAAACTCTTTTAAATTCCTTGAAGTTATAAAAATGAATTGAAAACACTTTAACATCTTTTTAAACATCCTCAAATACGTAAAATACTTAAAAATCTTGTTAAATCTCTGAAATATTTTCAAAGCTCTTGTAAATGTCTTAACATTTTTTAAAGTTCTTGAAAATTCCTGGAAATTTTAAAAACACACGGAACTATTTTAAATCATTTAAAATCGCATACTAAATTAATTAAGTCAATTAAAAATTCCTTGGAATCTTTTGAAATTCAATCAAATTGTTCAAATTCTATCAAATCTTTTGAAATGTCTAGTACCTTGTTTTAAGAATTCTAAAGTAGTTTGAATTTTTTAAAAGTAACTTTTATAAAAAAATGTTAATACTTTGAAATCCTTTTAAATGTGAAAATAAATTTAAAATATCCTTAAATATTTAAAATCCCTAAAAATATTTTAAAAACTCTTGAAATTTTTTAAAGCTCTTGAAAATTCCTTGAAATTTAAAAAATACCCTGAATTATGTCGAATTCAAAATGTCACGCTAAATTATTGAAATCAATTGAAAATTCTTTGGAATCTATTAAAATATTGTAAAGTATATCAAATCATTTAAAATCTCATATTTAATTACTGTTATCAATTGAAAATTCCTTGGAATCTTTTGAAATTCTATCAAATTTTTCAAATACTACAAAAATCTTTTGAAACAGCTAGAACTTTTTTTTAAGATTTCTAACACACTTTAAAATTTTTTAAATATCCCTTCTGCAATTAGTTTCATTATTTGAAATTACTTTAAATTATAAAGTAATTTGAAAATTCCTTGACATCTTTTAAAACATCCTCCGAGAGATTTCTCTATCCACATCATCGTTAATACTATCCGGATGTGGTTCTAATGGATCCGGTGAATGATGTTCATTATTTCTAGCACCTACGCCTTCAGCATCAATCAAGTTTTTCTTTTCCACAACTTTTAAGGCGACCTCATCAACAGGAAGCTGCCGTTCCTTTTCCACTTTTGTAGCAGCTATTTCAACGGCCGAAAGCAGTCTGTTTACAGATATTCAGCGTTTTTGATCTGCCAGATTCTGCTCATTTATTTTTGTAGCTAGCTCTGGGTATTTAAGTAAGAAGAGTCTATGATGTTCTCTCCTCACACTTTGCCCATATTTTTCTGCCAAAAAAAAGGCGCATAACATCTCTGCTTATATGTTATGTCCATTTTCGTCGCGTTTTTCGTTGCTGAACCTCTGCTTCTGCCTCTGCTTGCATAGGGTCATCCACCTTTGGAGGATTTGGTGGTGTTGAATCATCAATAGGTGTAGAAGGAACATCAATTGCTTCTGCTTGACCGTCGGATGCGGCTTTCTCTAACTGATGTTCATTGCAGTCGTTTTTCTACGCCAAATCAACCTATTGTTTATCCTTCATTCCCCGGTCTTTTGTAACATGCAGATTAGTCCTGATGTCTTTCACCTTAGCGATAAGACCTCTTAGTGCAACTTTTGGTATATTAGGATACCTTGCAGCAAATTTTGTTCTTAAATTGTATCCTTTTTCCATTTTTGTTTCAAACTTTGCACTTTCGTAATAGAGGCGCACCAATTCCTCTTTCATTATGGTATCCCAATTGATGCATTTCCACCGTATTTCTGTCGAGGTGGTTGGTTTCAAATAGCTAGCGCTAGCCAAAGCATTTTTAGCAGACACTGTTGATGATCTACTGCTTACCATTTGTCCCAGATGTTCTTGCTCGCCAGCTGTTTGATTAGTGAGATCTGCCTAACCATCTCCCAGCTTACCATCGCCACTATCCCGCATGCTGTGACTCCCAGCTATGGATCCAGGGGCGCCCCGACGATACTCGCGAAGCGAGAAGTGTTTCAAATTCTTCAATATATTCTCCATTTTTCATCGATAGGTTTTGGTGTACTACTTAGTCCCTCTCCTCTTCGTTATCAGCCTATTTGGCATGGGAAACCCTGTCAGTAGCAATGCTTCCGCCAACATTCCCGTCAAAGCCACGAGAGGAGAGCTAAAGCCCTACCGCGAGATCAACGCGGAACACCTTCGGTACGGTAATAATACTTTTTGGTGTTCTTCTTAGCCCCTCTCTCTTTGTTATCAGCGTATCCGGCATGAGAAAGCCTGTCAGCAGCAGTGTTACGACCAGCATAGCCGTCAAAGTCTTGAGAGGAAAGCTCAAGCCCTACCGCGACTATAAGGCGAGAACACCTTGGGTTATTATTTTCAATTTGTTAATAATAACTGCAGGAATTCTCCCTGCCAAAGGTGTTCTCGCGTTGGTAATGACCTTCGGTTATTCTTATTAATTGAATAATAATACCCGAAGGTGTACTTCCTGTCGATGGTGTTCTCGCATTGTCAATAACCTTCGGTTATTATTATTAATTATATAATAATAACCGTCAACCAAACGGTCAGCAGTGGAACATTAACTGTGCCTGCTAAAGATACTTTGGCTAGCATTAGCTATTCGCAGCCAACGAATTTAGGACTTTATTGGAGCTCTAAAGAACCATCCAGAGGTGATTGCTGTCACCTCCAATGCTCGCGGTCACTCGTGATTGTATACATACAACATCATCGCAGGAGGTTTCAACCATCGTATTGGATTGACTTATCACATCCTAATCGCATCGGTCATTTGACTTAGTGCGTGGCTATGATGTATAACCGGGTTTACCCGAGTAAAAGTTTAAAAGAAATAATAGTAATAATAGTAATAATAGGCCGCTCCTAATTGTATATCTACAACATCAGCGCAGGAGGTTTCAAGCATCGTTTTGAATAAAATAATAATAATAGCTCTCCCGAATGCATAACAAAAATTCAGCAATTTAAAGGATAGTTCTACTACGTCATGCAGGAGCGTTTTGGACGTCAAAAAGGTGTGTGAGGCACAAGTTATGAAGTTGCGAGACTATTTTTAAAGCAAACGAAATGTTGCGCTTTACATCTCCACCTGTATAGCAGATTTTGAGTATACGTTCTTAAATTTTTCCTCCGATGGGGCGTTGAATGCCAGGGCAGAAACCTTAGAGGAATTAAAAATACAATGGAGGCTGAAAGGTATCCACGGCGAGTATCCCAAAGCGTTACATTAGCATGAAGTGGGTATTAGGGCATCCAATATTTGGCTAAGAAAGGGTGTTCTGTATGTAGAGACGAAAGGATTCGTCATTAGGATACAGGACAAGGTTATCAGCACTAAGAGTTATCACAAACACGTGTTAGATCAAGACGTGGTTAACCAGTACCGATTATGTGAAGATTCCAACGAATCCATCCAATGAATTATTGATACCTGCCGCGTAATGGCTTTAAGTGAATATACGAATAGACAGAATAATGTAGCGAGTATCATACATCAACAACTTGCCCTGAAACTAGGAATCTTAACAAAATTTTTTGCCTTTCTATAGATACATTCCAATTCCCGTTTTCAAACACGACGATCACATCTTATATTGGGATATTCATATCCAAGCGTTTCATTACATCTTGAACTTTTAGGAGTCAGCAGGGTATGGGCAGCAGGTCAGAAGACGCTTTTTCTAAACACCTGTCGCATTGCAAGAAATTTTCTTGACCATCAGGAAGCAAGCGACTAAAAAACTATGGAAAAAACTAACGCTTGCGGTTGCTTGTAATTGTATACCTACAACATCATCGCAGGAAGTTTCAAGCATCGTATTAAATTAACTTATAACATCCTAATCTCATCATTTACTTGACTTAGTACGTAGCTGTGATGCATAAACGGGTTCCCCCAAATAAAAGTTTAGAATAAAATATAATCCTTAATGAGTTCGTAAAAAAAGGATATGTAAATCGCGATCAGATTTAATATGAAAGCATAAAAGTCTAGATGCAGCTTGAAGCTGGTTTCAAACCTAACTAAACATGAAATGAAACACTATATCTGATATTTGGTTTTATTTACAAATACTTATCATTTTATTTTTCTTTGACAGTAACCCAAAAATACGCTTAACGTATCAAATTCGTCAGCTTTAGAGAAATAAACTTAGGAATATTTTGCTAATAACATGCTTTGCGTACGATGATGTATCCATCCCGTGCTTCAGCGCTCGATTATGTATTTAGCTGACACTACGCATTTGGTCGAAGTATTTTTCACATTCGTGCGAAGACCTATTACCATAAAATTAAAATTCAAAAAATTTACTTTCCTAATTTTGTGATTCTGTATACTCTTTTGTTGAAACAGCTTCGCCCGAGAGCCAGATTCGTGTTCAGACTGGTATACAGAAGACGATAGCAATAATATAATTCAATTAATATATCAGTTTTTACCACAGAATTTTTACCGAAACAAACTATTATAAAATTTTTTTCTGATTTCTCAGTTTAGGGAATCTTAATTGAAACATTAAAAACAGTAATTTTCAGATCAGGGTAGTTCAAAATTTATGCCTGTACAAAGTTTGAAAAGAAATTGAAAAAGGTGTTCTTTTATAAACTTTTTATGAATTAAAGTGTAGTAACGTCTTAAGGAATGAATTATGTACCTTAAATTTATGTACCTACTAATAATTTATTTAGGAAATGATTTATACCCAATAAAATTTAATTTGACATCCCTATTCCAATTTAAGTGTGCGTAGAAAGAGCCCCAAAAAATACAAAGATCAGTTTTCTATCAAAATAATTCTTAAGACGGTATTTTTGGAATTTTTTCACGTAAATTATTTTTTATTCATAAGTGAAAACTTTGGAAATATTTTAAAAATAATTGCCAATTATTTGATCACTTTTTCTCTACTTGTATATCGTAAAAAGCTATTATTATTCAGCATAAATTATATTTTTTTCTGGAAACAATTATTTCTGTAATTATTGACACAAAATATGTGGAGGGTAAAATATTTTTCTAACGGGCATATGGCATTTTTTTAAACAATTTGTTTCTATATATCGTGATAATTCATTGTTTTCTGTAATGAATAATCGAATTAATTAATTTTAAGGTTGGTAGTTTTTGTGTAAATAATTTTGCAACTATTTAAACAACTAACTTCACTGTATTATTTAAACAATGATAACTGGTTTTAATAATAAAAATATGTTCGAAAAATATATTGCTTACAACATTCTTTATTTGTGTCATTATTTCTAAAGAATAATAACTTCTCACAATTTTAGGGCGAAAAGAAGTTTAAACCAATGTAAATTGTTGAAATAATTAAAAGGTACTTCAAACAAGAGCTGCTACTAAAAGTTTTAGCTTAAAAAAAAATTAAAAAGATTTGAAACACCTTTGATCAGTCAATTTAGTATTCAGATTTTGAAATTGTTTAAAGTATGTTCAAATTTTCTTTTGCAAAATTAGTTCGAAAGGCCAAATCTTTAAATTTTGTATGAAGGAACATGTGTATTTCGTTCTTTGAAATAAATCATTTTAACCTTAATTCCTTAAAATCCATAAAAATTCGTCTGAAGTTGTAATAAGTAATTTCTTCAAACTCTCATAATTTTTTAAAGCATTAAAGATTTACGGAGCTTCAAGTCATTCTTTAGAATCTTTTTAAATGACATAAATTTTTTAAAATTTTTTGCACAATTCTGAAATTTTATGAGATATCATAAAATCCCTAAAAGGTTTTGAAAATTTTGTTAAATTAATTGAAAAAACATTAAGTTTTTGAAATACTTCCACCACACTGTAAGTCTTAGGATGTTTTGAAACCCCTAAAGATTTTCTTAACTCTGACAAAAACGGACATATTTTTTATAAATTTAGTAAAAAATATGGAATTTTACGTAAAAAATTCTGGATGGGGGCGGTCATGAAAATCTTAAGAAACTTCACGATTGTAACTTTTGAAAGCTATCCTTTAAAATAATACTGATAATAATAATAATAATAATAATAAATGAGCCTCAGTGGCTTAGTTTGTTAGACACATGGACTTCGCCTCAGATGTCCGGGGTTCGATCCTTGAGCTGGTACCTCTAGACATTTTTCAATTTTGTCAATGATGGCGTAAAAACCAGGATTTGTACAATATGTCTAAGCAGACTTCCTCATCAGATCACTTTATTGCATTATAAAAATGCGTCCGTGACTGATGAAATATACCGGGACAGCCCCGTGCAAAATGATCAAATAAAAATCCAACTCTAACCAAAAATGCCTTCGACATGTTGGGCAGTATAAGCCTGTGACAACATTCTAACACCGAAATGTTTTTAATAACCCTACCGAAGGTGTTCCGCGCTGATGTCACGGTAGGGCTTGAGCTCTCCTCTCATGACCCTCACATGTTCATCATTAGGAATTAATACCTTTAATAAAATCCTTTTCATTAATTGAATTTTCTTGCACGACATTGAAGGCCTGATTGAACTTTTGAGAGAAAACGTGAACGAAATTCGACATTAATAATTACATGATGGTAACCGAAAAAATTGAAAATTCGTAAAGCAATTATTTGTAATTAGCACTCAGGGAGCAGAGGTTTTGATAATCGCCACCCATTATTTAATGGTTCCCGTCAAACTCCCTAGGTCTTTCTATTCATCAGTTCTCACTTTTCACTTGTCACAACCAACCACATGACTAGACACCGCGTTACTTCTGGCTACGGGTCTTGAAACTACCGAAAGATCTGATAAAGGGCGCAATCATACCAGAGTTTTACTAGCCTAAGAGGCTTAGGCTGCTTTTGTTTTAAAATATTTGGTACACCGACATCGTCTACCTTTACCATGTCTCCATTCATCTCTTTTATTCCACCTGATGGTCTTCTCGTTTAGGTCTGTCATGGTTTGAAGGTCAAATGAGTCAATTTCAAGTCAATTTTCAATAATGTATTTAAAAAGCACGGTAGGTCACGAACACATATCGTTGTTTCGCAGATTTGACGTCCGGGAAGCTGTACCTTAAAAACCAGGTAGTCCGTCATTACATTCTTCACTTTTCTTAAATAAGAAGGGTTTATTCAAACTCGCTTGTTCTTTAGCGCATGCCGCCGTCGACTATGATAAGCGTTGCCCGCACATCCTGCACAAGGACTTTTCAATGTCAGTTCTAATCATCCGCAATGGACATCAATTCATGTTGCATGGTAGCCCTCAACTGACAAGCTCATATCTTCGTAAAAGATGCTGGATCTTATCGGGTCGTTCTGCAGTAAGACCGTCGCTAAGTCGTTCTGTCATTTGAGCTCAACATCGGTTATTACGTTGTACTTAGGTAACTGCTCCTTTAACGCCTTTGATGATTAAAAAAAATACGCAGCCTTTCGCTGAGATCAGCATAGATTACGCCCCTCCGATCTGGATACGTAGTTCAAAGGGACATAGTCACAATTCCAACAATGGATACAGTTTTGTGTTCGTGCGCTGCTCTACAAGAGCAGGTCATTGGAAAGTGACTTCAGATTATACTACGAAGGCATTTTATCGCTGCTTTCAAAAGATTCTCTACTCGAAGCGGAATATGTCGCACGTTGTATAGTCATAATAGCACAAACTTGATGGGATCAACTGGCAACTACAAGAACTATTTTCTTCAGCATCAACGCTAGCGAATTTTGCTTCGTACTTCATTGATCACCAAATTGATTGGAAGTTTGGCCCATCCCCATCTTCTTATTTTAGTGGGCTATGGGAAACAGCTGTTCGCTTAGTGAAGCATTATCTAAGAAGGGTAATCGGCGATATTACACTTAGGTACAAGATAATTTCTACTTTTCTCACACAGTCAAAAGCCTGTTTGTACTTCCGACCGATACAATCCATGTTGGACAGTGCAAATGATTCGGAGCCCTTGAGTACAGTGCATTTTCTATCGGATCTCTGAAACATATAGCTCCTAAACCATTACTTGTAGAGGCTTTTTATTGGATGAAAACTACATTCATATTTCTTACGAGGCATCGCGGTTCAGAATATTGTTAGCTTTGCTAAAAAAATGTTGTATATCTTCGCTTTCTTATCGCATTATGTGAATATTGATTTATTTATTGGTCTTAGTAAACATAACCATAGGGACGGAAAATCTACCATGAGTGAGATAATCTTCGACCTTCGCATCACACTTACCCTTATTGACCCTAATTTTTTTATGAAATATTTTATGAAGAAAATAAGCTTTCCTAATAAATTAATCTGTACCAGTTTTCAAATATATGAAAAGAGTAAAATCATTTGTTAGCTCATTAATTCCAAGCTGGTTTTCAGCTCACATAAAAATAATAGTGCCAAAAAACAAATAACATGACACTCCTAATTAAAAACACAGATATTAAATAATATGAGACAAAAAACTGCCAAATTGTAAATAACAAGGGACCACAAACCGCCTGGGTCTGCAACATAAAAGGGACTGAGTGCAGCTCATGATTTTGAGGTCGCTGAATCCAAATCGAGTGTCCGTTTGACGCCATCTGGTCATGATCAACGTCAGTTCAAGGCCAAACCTACACAATTCATCAATAACCAACTAAATTATAGTAGCTGCAGGTTTAAGTGGTCGCTAAATTCGAATATGGTGCCCTTTTGCCGCCACCAGGTCAGTATCAAAGTCAGTATCAAGGTCAGTTCAAGGTCAAACCTACAAAATTCATCGTTTACTAACTAAATCAGGGTACTTTTAGGTTTAAGTGGTCGCTGAATTCGAATCCGGTGTCCGTTTGTCGTCATAAGGTCAGTATCAAGATCCAAGTTTTTTTACATAATGCTGCTCACGAGCTCAGCTATTCCATCCGCAAATAAAACACTGGTATTTTTCAAATCCACTCTGTAGTCCCAGCATTATTGTTCTAATTTTTTAATTTTCTCAGAGCGGCCAAATTTGGCTATTGTAATTCAATTTATTGAGAAGAAACTGAGGAGTCTCGTATTTCTCGCCGAATGTGGCAGAGTGTGCAACTGGCAGAGGTGTATATTTATTAACATTATGCAAAAAACACCTTTTAAACATCTTGTAGACGAATCTATGAAAAGTCGCCACTCGTTAGCATTATAAGGTATGCTTTCAAAATGTTCAAAAAATCTCATCACATTAATACAATATACTAAGTCTCCTACCGAAGAACACAATTTCTAAAATGTATATCTCCATCACAGAGTCGATTTCAGCAACCACTTAAACCCAAAGTTAGTTGGTTAGCGATTCATTGTGTAGGTTTAAACTTGAAATGACCTTGATGCTGACCTGCCGGTGTCAAGCGGACACCGGATTTGAATTCAGCAACAACTTGAGCCTAAAGGTACCCTGATGCAGTTGGTGAACGATAAATTTTGTAAGGTTGCCCTTGAACTGACCTTGATACTGAACTGATGTCATCAAATTGACACTGGATTCGAATATAGCGACCACTTAAAACACAAGGTACCAAGGTTCAAGGTTAAAGGTCTCTCTGCATCATGGATTCGATTTCAGCGACCACTTATCTCTAAATTTAGTTGGTTATCTGCAACGAATAAATTCCTCGTTAAATTTTACTTCAAGTAAATCTATCTCTTTCGGTTAAAAATAAACTTCTTACGTTAAAAACTGACTGGTATTTAAAAAAATCTCTATTTTATGTCAGAAAAGACTTCACATGAAACGGAAATTTATAAATATAATTTTAATTCTGACTTAAAAGAATAACCTTTTTAAAAAATATCTGTTCAAGTTTAGTGAAAATGTTATGTCCTAGAGTCTTCAAAGCTTCCGTTTTAGTAAGCAATATGTATACATTTCGCATAAAAAATTAGGGATTTAGGTTAAAAAGATGATACAAATTTCGATATTAATTTAAAAATTTTAATAAATTCTTTTGCTTTCTTAAAACAAACTCTAATCACATGTAAACATCTGAGCAAGAGATATATGTACATACAAACCTAAAATATAGCTGAAATATAAGAGATAAAAACTGTATGTTATGCTATATAATCTGATAGTTGGCTAGAATATTCTTTAGTAACATTTTTTTATAAAATTCCTGAATTATTCAATAGTAAATTTTTTTCTCAATTGTGCAATATGAGGGTCGTTTCTTCTTTCGTCTTTATATTGGCAGTTGTCTCAATTTCTATTGGTAAATATAATAGCATAAAATATGTATAATTTTTAATATATTTTTGAAACAATATATAAATGTGAATGTGTGTAATTTAATATTGATT
>NC_046663.1:15576958-15581688 GCF_010883055.1 Belonocnema kinseyi | reverse complement strand
TAAAGACTTCATTCTATTAATTTGGTTTGGTATATTCTGTAGTTTTTTACAAAGTTTTCTATTTTCTTTTTAATTTAATTTTTATGATTTGAACAAAAACAATGTGTCCTATGGAAAAGTTATTAATGTGGCTCTTTCAAAAAGCAACTGTTTCTTTTCATGACTTTTTTAATATTGTGCATTATTTGGCTTTAAAGTTTGATTATTGATTGATTTTTAAAGTTTTGTTAATTCTGTAACTGATAATTTCATCTTTGTCAAAAAAAGTCATTAGATTAAATGTTTTGGGCTTAGGAGTATTGCGAAAAGCCATGCATAAAATTTGTTGATTAAAAAAATGTTTTGTGAAATTGTAAAAGGGTCCAACTTTTAAAATTTTTATTTAAAATGGCTGATTAACGAACTCTTCCTTTCTTTTGGGATCTAAAAAACTGTTCCAAAGTTAGATTTTACCCGCTCAGTTTTTTACAATTATCATGTTTACAGACGGACGGACGGGTGGCCAGATGGACAGACAGACTAACGACAACGCCAAAAACTGATTTGCGGATTCAGAAAATTTCAAAACGTAAAGATCTGTGGTATGAAATTTCGGAAAATTTTAATACTTTCTCAATCATAAACAACAAGAATGTACAAACTTCAGAAATTTATCTTTGGTAAAATATGCTACGACTACATTAAAATTCTGAAATTCCTGTTAACCAAATGAGTTTTGGTCCATCTTTCTCCAGCAAAACAAAATACGCCAGAAGAGATTTTTAAAATCTGGCAAAATATGCCACAATTATTGACATAAATAAGTCTGAACCAATTCTTGTCGTTCCTCGTGGTGGACCTTCTACTTCTTCTGAAAGAAACGATTCTACTGAGATTTGCCCGAATCGTCCTCCTGCCGAGCCCCTTCTTCGTGGAAGATCCAGGTCTCCTCGTACAGAACCTCTTGCCCATCTCAAGTCCAAGTTTCCTTCTGCCAAGTATGGCGTTTTAAACATACTTGGATTTGAATTTGAGAAAATTGGATTCATTCGGCTTATTCCCAACACAAATCCACACCGGCGATTCGAAGTACGAATATATGCTTTTCCTGCTGATAAGCAACTTCAATTGCGTGGAGTAGGACGTTATACCTTTAAGGAAATGACAAACGTCGAACAAATTGTTTTAACAACATCGACTGGAAACGTCGTTGCAATACTGGGAAACAACACGATTCTCCGTGGAATATATGATAACGATGGAAGAAGAGTGGGAATAAACATAACAAGTGGCGCGGTATTCAAATTGCCTCTAGAATTAGTCAATGAAACTCCATTAGGCAATCGTTTTGTACTCTCAAAAAATTTTAATATCATAAATGTAAATGCTGTTCCTCCATATCAGTTATTGATTTGAGAAAATGCAAGGTTACAGAAAAATCCGTGATGCTATCCATTGTCAATATTCTTTTTGATCCGAATCCGGACGTAAATGTCATAAGTTATAGGTAATTAAAAATAAGGAGTCTGTGTATCATAGTTCTGAAAAATGTAATCCTTTTAGAATTCCGCAGTGTATTTTTCAGGAATGGATAAGAAAGTCTCTTTTTATTCCATGCAAAATATTTTAGGACGAAAATGAAAAAAGAGAGTCATTCTGTTTGGAAAAATATTTTGGACAAATGTCAATAATGATCAATTATAATAATTATTATTCAAATAAAAGCAAATAATTAATAATAATGATAAATCCCGAGGTGACTGTTGTGAACTCCAACGCTCGTGGCCGCTCGTAATTGTATACCTACAACATTATCGCAGGAGGTTTCAACCATCGTATTAAATTATTTGAATTAACTTATAACATTCCAATCTCATCAGTCACTTGACTTAGTCCGTTGCTATGATGTAGAACCAGGTTTACCCGAGTAAAAGTTTATTAAAAACAGATAATAATAGGAATAATAATAATATATATTATATATAATAATAAATAATGAGCCTCGGTGGCTCAGTTGGTTAGACACTCGGACTTCACCTTAAAGGTGCGGGGTTCGATCCCTGAGCCGGTACCTCTGGAAATTTTTCAATGTACCTTTCCGAGGTTCTAGTAGTTCGGAACCCACCTTAAGCTGTAGGTCCCCCCATCGTGTACTTGACTGCAACCCAGTCCTTCAATGATGGGGTAAAAACCAGGCTCTGTCCAATACGTCTGGGCAGGCTGCCCACATCAGATCACTTGACTGTATTATAAAAATGCGTCCGTGACTGATGATATATACCGGGACAGCCGCGTGCAAAAATGATCAAATAAAAAAATCCAACTCTAACCAAAAATGCCTTCGACATGTTGGGCAGTATAAGCCTGTGACAACATTTCAACGCATAAATGTTTTTTATGATAATACTTTTTGGTGTTCTTCTTAGCCCCTCTCCCCTTTGTTATCAGCGTATCTGGTATGACAGAGCTTGTTAGTAGCAACTTGTGACTCACACCGTTTTTTGACATCTACAACGCCCCTACCCCCTAAATGTCGTGGTAGAACGACCCTTTCAATCGCTGAATTTCTGTGGCGCATTCCGTGCTTCGTCATTTCTACGCGAACAATTCTGTTCAACTTTTCAAGGTCGGTGTTAGACCATTTTATAAGCCCGAAGGAGTACGTGAGGACAGTGTGTTGATCGCCCTGATTTTGTTTGCCGAGTTGAGAAAACTCTTCATAATTAATCTGAGTCTTGTAGTGAAGGCAGTCGTTAGGCTTGTCTTAACTACCGTATGTTGAATACCCTTAGATTCAAGAATACCCAGATATTTACATAATTCGCCTGCAGCTATTGCCTTCATGTCATTTTCGAACTCGTTCTCTAACTCTGCGGTCCCAAATTCCTTTCTGAATAAATGCACTGTTCTATATTTATCCAGTTTGAACTCCATGTGGATATCATAAGAAAACTGCTTTGTGACATCAATCACTTGCTGCAGTTTCTAGCCTAAACTAGCGTACAGCTTCATGTCATCCATGTGAAGAAGATGGGTCACTTGATGCCCATCGTCATTATCATGAATTCTGAACCAATGAGACATGCTGTTTAATTTTTTGCTCAATAGATTCAACACTTAACCGAACCATAGTGCGCTGGAGGAGTCTCCTTGAAATATACCCTTCGTAAAGCGTATTGATCTAGTCATCATTGAACAGTCTGTTGACAGATATTGAGAGTTTTTGATCTGCCAGATTCTGCTCATTTATTCTTGTGGCTAGCTCTGGGTATTTAAGTAAGAAGAGTCTATGATGTTCTCTCGTCACACTTTGCCCACATTTCTCTGCCAAAAAATAAAGGCGCATAACATCTCTATTCATATGGTATGTCCATTTTCTTCGTTTTTTTGGTTGCAGAACCTCTGCTTCTGCCTCTACTTGTATAAGGTCATCCACCTCTGGAGGATTTGGTGGTGTTGGATCATCCATAGCTTGAGAAAGAACGTCAATTGCGATAAGACCTCTTAGTGCAACTTTTTGCATATTAGGCTACTTTGCAGGAAATTTTGTTCTTAAATTGTATCCTTTTTCCATTTTTGTTTCAAAGTTCGCACTTTCGTAATAGAGACGCACCAATTCTTCTTTCATTGTGGTATGCCAATTGATGCTTTTCTACGGTATTTCTGTCGAGGTGGTTGGCTGAAAATAGCTAGCGCTAGCCAAAGCATCCTCAGCAGACACAATTGATGTTTCACTGCTTACCGTTTGTCGCAGATATTCTTGCTGGCCAGCTGTGGCTCCAGGGGTGCCCCGACGATCCTCGGGAAGCGACAAGCGTTTTAAATTATTTAATATATTCTCCATTTTTCATTGATGGGTTTTGGTATTCTACTTAGTCCCTCTCCTCTTCGTTATAAGCCTATTTGGCATGGGAAACACTGTGAGTGGCAATTCTACCGCTAACATTGCCGTCAAAGCCATGAGAGGAGAGCTCAAGCCCTACCGCGACATCAACGCGGAACAGCTTCGGTAGGGTAATAATACTTTTTGGTGTTCTTCTTAGCCCCTCTCCTCTTTGTTATTAGCGTATTCGGCATGAGAAAGCCTGCCAGTAGCAGTCTTACGACCCACATAGCCGTCAAAGTCATGAGAGGAAAGCCCAAACCCTACCGTAGCAGCAAGGCGAGAACACCTTGAGTTATTTTTTTCAATTTAATAATAATAACCGAAGGCGTTCTCCCTGCCAAAGGTGTTCTCGCATTGGCAATAAGAAGCGTTAGATTAACATGAAGTGGGTAGTAGGGCATCCAATATTTGGCGAAGAAAGGGTGTTCTGTATATAGAGACGAAAGGATTCGTCATTAAGATACAGGACAAGGTTATCAGCACTAAGAATTATCGCAAACATGTGTTAGACCAAGACGTGATTGACCGGTGCCGATTATGTAGAGTTACCAACGAATCCATCAAGAACATTATTGATGGCTGCCGCGTAACGGCTCAGAGAGAATATGCGCACAGACATAATGATGTAGCAGGCATTATACATCAACAACTTGCCCTAAACCTAGGACTCTTGAAAGACTGAATGTCCTTCCATAGATACATTCCAATGCCCGTTTTACAGAGCGAAAATTACATCTTATATTGGAATGTTACTATTCAAACGGATCATACGAGGGTAGTTCAATAAGTCCTTAGAATGAAGTATAAAAACAATTTTTTTTGGGTAAATTTTTTTTTATTTTTCAACATAATCTCCTTGGAGCTC
>NC_046663.1:15572558-15576858 GCF_010883055.1 Belonocnema kinseyi | reverse complement strand
AGAATTGAAACAACTGCACCTATAGATATCCTTGTGGCCTCAGTTAACTCACGCACTTTTAATCTTCTATCCTTCAACACTATATCGTGGATTTTATTGATGGTTTCGGGAGTACTTACTTCTACGGGCCTTCCTTAACGTGGTTCGTCACTTATTGATGTACGACAACGCTTAAATTCATTTACTCAGTTATAAACCGTTGCTGAGGCAGGGGCAGATGTGCCATGAACTGAGTCCAATTCATTTTTTATCTCATATGGAGTTAAACCCTTTAAATGAAAATGTTTGATTACCGCTCTGAACTCGTTTTTTTTTCATTTTTCTTAACGAACAATTTTTTTTTCCAATTGGTTATAAAAACACGTAAACTCAGAATATGTGGACTGTGTCTGCACCATGTATCTAGTCGGGAGTGGTGCTGACTGAAAACAGATGATTTCGAGCGATTCGCGCGCCATTTGTTGGTCATTCTAAGGATTTATTGAACTACCCTCGTACATCCGGGCCAATCGACGTGGAATCGTGATGTGAGAAAAAAAGGTGAAAGAGTCTACATCATCGACATTACTTGTCCGCTTGACCGGAATTTGCAGTCGACCTATACAACCAAGATACACAAGTATAGCGAGTCAAGGCATGAAGTAAAGACCATATGGAGGAATGTGGATCATGCATCTGTTCATCCTATTGTGATTTCGGCTACAGGAAATGTGCACGCAAGATGCACTGAACATCTTGAAGATTTAGGAGTCAGTAGGGTATTGGCAGAATCTCAGAAAGCGCTTTTATTAAACACCTGTCGCATTGTAAGAAACTTTATTGATCATCAGGAAGCGAGCGACTAAAAATCCGTGGAGTAGAAGATGGTACGAGTAGCTCTAAGAAAGCATCGAGAGGTGACTGTTGTCACCTTTAACGCTCGTGGCCGCTCGTAATTATATGCCTGCAACGTTATCGCAGGAGGTTTCGACCATCGTCTTAATTTATTTAAATTAACTTATAACATTCTAATCTCACCAGTCACTTGACTTAATCCGTGGCTATGATGTATAACCTAGTTTACCCGAGTAAAAGTTTAATAAAAACACTTAATAATAATAATAATAATAAAAAGAGTTGTAATAATTTCAGAATTAGGCTTGCATTATTTCAAAGATTAGTTGCATTTGTAAGCCTCGAATTCAAAATTTCCATAACTTGGACTTCGATTGAAGTTAATTTTATCAGACGCCTTATCTTTTGTTTAAACTTTTACCTGTAATCACATGAAAAATAAAATTCTTATCAAAATGATAATATCAGGGTACAATTATAATGAAATGTAAATATCTCAGATGAACAAGCCTGTCGGTTACAAACTATGAGATCACGACTTTTGGATATACATATTTTGAAGTACCATAATATTCATCAGTTAATTTGTTGATATAAATCGTTATTAATAAGTTAATTAGATTTTCCTCCAACTAGAGAAGATGAGGATTGCTTATGCTCTTGTTTTATCCTTTGCAGTTATCCTTGCTTCTACTGGTGAATAAAATAATATTTTATATGTATAAGTTTAAGTATATTTTTATAGTTTTATTTCAATAAGAAGGTCTTTGTTTTACTTGAAAAATGTATTACGCATAAGATAAACTACCCAAAATTCAATGACAAAATTTTTATAAATTTCCGTAAATTTTCGATAATTTACGACAATTTACGGTAAGTTTCCTGGAAACGATGTTCCCCCACTCTCGAGTCTGATCTTGATGCGTGGTGCTTAATGCGAATTGTTTCGCTCGCTATGTACGTTGCCGTGCGCGGATCAGTATTTACAAACGTTAAAAGTTCGATTTTCAGAATACATATTGTTTAAACTTGCCATACTTGAGGTTATCTCATGTGACAAGAAAATTATAAATAGACATAAATATTATATGATTTCAAAGTTCTTTTATAAGCCTCATTAACAAAGCATATAATGACTTTTTGCACTTTAATATCGCTTTAAAATACCTAAAACATGGACGGCAACGTTACTAGCGAGAGAAACAATTCTCGGATGCCGAGCCATCGCGGTCGTGGTGGGGGAAGAACTCGACCGAGGGTTAGGGAAAGTGGCAAGGTAAATAGCGGCAAGGTAAGTAGCGTCGACTGTATATCTTCTTTTAACTATAACGAATAAGATTAAAAATAAAACATTATATTTGACAAAAAACAACGAAAGAGACGAACGAAAACGAAAAAGAATAAAAAAATTATTCAACCGAAATAGGTGTGTAAAGAACCCCGTACCGAAACTTTCTACATAACTTGCGACGATAGCACAATCTTTCGGAATTCGGCTTCATAATCTTCTAGCTTAAGTGTTTGGATTCTATCCACATTTCTATTTCTTTACAACTTTCTTTAGTTTGGTCCGAATTAATTAGGAATTTATTTTACGATATTAAAATCGCTTAATTCTCAGCGCGATGAAAATAATTTGTAATAACGACAAAAGTTTCCCTAATTAATTTTGATTAAAGCAAACATTGCGCAGAATTTTTTATTTGTAATTGAAAAAAAATGAGAGAGATTATATTCAAGCTCAAGCACCACGTAGAATAATTTTAAAGAAGTATTTAGCTAAGGAAACTTTGGCTAAGGATAGGAAGTTATGTTTGAACTACCAGCACATTTAAGATATTTTCAAATATATTTCTGATTATAATCTTATATAAGAGATTAAATATTGCACAATATAGTCACAAGGGATTCGACATGTTCTAAAATACTTTTGTGCTCTTTAAGAAAATTTTAAACGTTTGTTTATCTTTACAGAATTAAGTTCGCAGATCGATCTTCTCCCTGATGATAACCATGTTCCTGATAGTCCTCGCGGCAGACCTTATAATTCCTCTGAAAGAAATTATTTACCTGAGATTGATCTGAATCATCCTCCTGTAGAGCCTCCTCTGCGTGCCAGGTCAAGGTCACCTCCTGCAGAACCTCCAGCTCATCTCAGGTCCAGGTTTCCTTCTGCCAGGTATCGTGTTTTAACCATACTTGGATTTCAACTTGAGGAAATTGGACTTATTCGGCTCATTCCAAACACAAATCCGCACCGGCGATTTGAAGTTCGAAGATATACTTTTCCTGATGATAAGCCAATTAAATTGCGCGGTATAGGACGTTATATGTTTAAGCCAATGCCAACCGATGAACAAATTGTTTTAACAACATCCACTGGCAGAATCGTTGCAATACTGGAAAACAATACAATTCTTCGTGGAATATATAATAACGATGGAAAACGGGTAGGCATAAATATAAGAAGTGGCACTGTATTCGAATTGCCCCCAGACTTGGCCGATGACACTCCATTAGGCCGTCGTTTCGTAATCTCAAAGAATTTTAAAATTTTAAATGTAAACGATGTTCCTTCAAATCAGTAATTTATTTTAAAACATGTAAGGATACGTAAAATTTCTTTAAAATATTGACTGCCAATATGGTTTTTGATCCGAAGTCGGTTGAAAGTGTTAAAATGTAATGGCAGTTACAAATAAATAAACAGTGTATTATAGCATGAACCAAGAAACACTAACTAATAGTTGTTTTTATTTCACAAATGCTTATTACCTCCTTCGTATTCAACAGTAACCAAAGAAACGCTTAACGTATCAAATTCGTAAACTTTTGGAGAATAAAAATTAGGAATTCTTGCTACAATAGTGTATTTTGTGTTTGTAATTTTCGAAAAGGTGTTTTAAAAAAATCAAACATGTCTTTCGTTAATTTAGTTTAAAACAAATGTAGAAGCTACGTGAAGTAATATGGAACACTGCTCAGTTTGTTGAGCTGTCGAAAGCAGTGCCAATATTTTAACAATTTTTTTTAATTGATTTTAATTACATAATAACAAACTTATCAGAGAGGTAATTCGATTAGTATACAATTTGACCCACCCTTTTTTTGTCACATGTCAACATTTTGAGACCCGCTGAAGCCAAAAAAAGATTTTCGTACGAATATATATATCTTAGTCTATATATTCTAAATGGGTAGCAAACTTATTATCTTACAAAAGTATTTTCGCCCAATCACGCTCTTAGGCGTCTTCAGATCATTTTAGTATTTCGGTGAGCTAAAAAAGGGTAGGGCAGGAGGACTACTCACTCTGCCCAGCACTACTGAAAATTCAAATATTATCTGCAATGATAAAAAAAAGTACGAGGGTAGTTCAATAAGACCTTAGAATGAAGTATAAAAACAATTTTTTTTGGGTAAATTTTTTTTTATTTTTCAACATAATCTCCTTGGAGCTCTATAC
>NC_046663.1:15570695-15572458 GCF_010883055.1 Belonocnema kinseyi | reverse complement strand
TAATAAGTGAATGCCGAGGTTTCAACTTTTTTTTAAGTATTTAGGCCTACTTTCAGTTCGTCGCTCATTCTGAAGTCGTTCGTTTTTTGCTTTAAAAAGTGACAGTTGTTCATCTTGCAGCATTCACTCATTATTTCCATCGACAGCGGTATGTTTGTCTGTCATTTCTTTTGTGAAAGGCCTTTGAAAAAGTGATTTCTTAGTCAAGATCAAATCTTCTGCGCTTAGCGTTTTCCCGTTCTGAGAAGCGCGTTATATGAGTCAACGCTGTTGACTCATATTGTCATTGGTTTGGCTAAACATTTTACTGACCACTTCTTGATGCGTGTTTCCTATACAGGCATCGCTTGTGTCGCTAAAGCTAATAGGATTGATTCTATTAGCTGATCATGGGCGCTTAGCGTTCGGCCCTCTGGCCAAGGGTACAATGTTATTATCGATGTGTGCACTAGTTACTAATGTTACTTTGGATACCATTTCTGTCTTCAAAACAGTAATTACTTAGTCAAGTTCAAATCTTAGGCGCTTAGCGTTTGATCGTTTCGAGAAGCGCGAAATATAACTAATTGGTTTGGCTAAACATATTACTGACTACTTTCTGATGCGAGATTCTTATAGTGACATCGCTTTTGTCGCTAAATTAACTAGGATTGGTTTTATTCGCTGATCTTGAGCGCTTAGCGTTCAAATCTCTTGCCAAGGGTAGAATGTTATTATTGGTATGTGCGCACTAGTTACTAATGTTACTTTGGGTACTATTTCTGCCTTTAAAGAAGTGATTAATTAGTCAATTTAACGACGATCTGAATCGTGATTTCTATGTTGACATCACTTTTCGGAACAAAATCTGTTGTAATTCGTATTATTCACTGATCTTGAGCGCTTAGCGCAGCATAGCGCTAAAACTGTCCATTTTTTTTTAAATTTTCACGGACATTTCATCCGGCACTTATAACCTTCAAAATTACAAAGTCCTTTGTAAAAGCTTCAAAAAAGTATTTACTGAAAAAATGAATTTTCGAATCATATTATGTAAATTTCTTACCAAAATTATTTAAATAACAAATGGTAAAGATTCGTAAGATTTTTATATTACTGTCCCTCATTTATCTTTACATAAGATTTGACATGCAGATTCAGAGAGCCAGACAAAGTAGGCTGCAAGCGGCACAAAACCCCAAAAGGCAAAAAAAGAAAAGCTCGAGTGAGAAATGAAGCATAAGGGAGATACTATTACTTAATTACAATAATAAATAACAATGAGCTAGAATCAACAGACCCTCACGAAAAAGATAAAATAAAAGGGACGTTCAACTGATGCAATCTGCATAAATACTTTTCACGCGGATAATAGACAAGTCATTTTTGGGCGGATTCCTGGGAGTTATAACTTACAAACAGAATTTCCGAGAATTCAGGTGACATGATTCTCTTAATTCTGGTCATCCAGTGGACAGGGGTTTGGACTGTATCCTTGACGCTAATTCTGTTGCAAAGCAAGTCTCGGTTGACTGGTTCGATGACAAGTTTTCAATACCAGGACAAACTTGAAGTAATAAGAGGAGTAGACAGGTCGAGTACTAGTTTTGATATACTCAATCTTCCTGCCTTGTTTTGCAACCCGGTTTAAAGACGCCTAGATACTCTAGACGCCTCGTCGAGAGAATACGAGGGTAGTTCAATAAGTCCTTAGAATGACCAACAGATGGCGCGCGAATCGCTCCAAATCATCTGTTTTCAGTCAGCACCACTCCCGACTAGAT
>NC_046663.1:15529850-15570595 GCF_010883055.1 Belonocnema kinseyi | reverse complement strand
TGGTAAGCTTAGGAAAAAAAATTCCTATCTGTTCCCTTCTGTATTAATTGTGTTGTATTTCTTATTCCCTTTTTGTGTTCAGTTTCTTGTGTTTATTTGTTTCATTTTGTTGTTTCTGAATTTTTCTTTCGGTTTATTAATACATTCCTCTGCCTTTCAAGACCATAAAAGCTTGTTTCTCTTATGGTTTGAAAAATGGCATTCAGAGTTCGAGTTAATTGCTATGTGTGGGATAGAGTCTATCAACTAGGACAAATGGCTCGAATTCATGGGAATAATAATCCTGATATTGCAATTTTTAGACGCCTTCAACTTCGAAGACCACCACTTGAAGTCGCCGATGAGAGTGGGTTATGTCTCAATTGCAATCAATCGATTCGCAATAATATAGAGGAGCTGCAACCTGACCCAGGCTGTTTAAGACTGAATGTTTTTACACAACCAGGCAGGCAAACGTGCATGTTCTGTAATGCTGATGTTAATACTCCAAGGCTTTCAATTGAATGTAGAGTTAACGCTTTTAATGGCATAGACATTTTAATTTCAGAAGAAACAAGAGCATATTTAAATCATTTGGATGAACATGGTTTCATCTTAGGCCCCTTGCTTCCTGGACTACAAGTGATTAATAGACCGTATAGGATTCCGGGACAGCAGTTTCTTCTGGTTTTGCAGCAACTTTGTAACGAAGCAAATGTTCATGCGGCCGCGGCGTTTAATAATGAGGATAGTTTCACTGATGAAGAGTTTGAAACTATTGCTCCTGTCACAAAGGAACAATTTAGAGAATTGTCTGCATTTTGTGACCCTATTCCGCAGTTACATGGATATGGTACCAGATACGTGGGGAAAAAAGATCTGCTGACTTTCCTTTGCAAAATGCGTCAAGGTCTTTCTGATAAATTTCTGAAAGTGATTTTTCATTTTTCGAGCCGGCAAGCTACAAGCATGGCTATTTCTACTGTAAGAGAGTTTTTAATGCAGCGACTTGAGTCATGGTAAAATTGGATTTAATGCGATAAGCAGAGAGGAATTCATTGAAAGACACGTGACATCATTCGCCAATGAACTTTATAATCCACAACCAAAAATTCCCAGAGCTATTGCTATCATCGATGAAACTTATGATTACATGCAGAAGAGCAGTAACTTTCGCGTACTTCGACAGTCATTCTGCAAACATAAAGGACGTCACTTGGTAAAATCTGCTCTCATTGTTGCTTCAGACGGATACATAAATGAAATACAAGGACCAAATTTTTCTGACTCGCGAAACAATGACGTACAAATGCTCATTAACGAATTTGAAAGAGATTTGGAAGGTATGAAAGAATTTTTCGACATTGGTGATGTTTTTATAGAGAACCGTGGATATAGAGATGCCCAACCACTTTTAGAACGCTTAGGAATTGTGTCCAAGATACCACCATTTCTCCAACAAGGACAGAGTCAATTGGTAACGGAAGAAGCAAGCAAAGCTCGGCTAATAACGAAATCTAGATGGATAGTGAAATGCAGAAATAGTCACATAAAGTCCATTTTCAAGTTCTTCGAGAAAAACATTCCGATGGCTCATGTACGCAATCTAAGAGATTTCTTTCGTATTGCTGGTGCCATAATTAATCGATACCATTCTGTTATCGAGATGCAAGGCGCTACAGCAGAGCTTGCAAGAGAATATATAGGGAGAGCTCGTGAGCCAAATATTGTGCAAGCGCGCATAGAAGTGGACAATATGCGCTACGGAAATGCAAGTTGGATTCGCCTGCATGAACTTCAAATACCACAATTTCCTCGCCTTAAATTGGAAGAAATACGCGACATAACAATTAGCGTGTATCAAGTAGAACTTGCCCTATCTTACGTTCAAGACAAGCTGAAATGAGAAGAAGATGAGGAGTTTCAACTGGATACGCGACTTAATGAACCTGATTTGATCAGAGTACGAGTACTTTCTCGTTTTCGAAACGCGATAAGGTACCAGCTGTGGATAGCGTTTAATGAGATCGATGACATAGGACCAGACAATAACGAAACGCTTCTCGGTTATTACTGCACATGTGAGTCAGGGGCCAGAACTCTTGGCACTTGCGCACATATTGCAAGCGTTTTATGGTTCCTGGGTTATACACGTCACCAGAAACACGTAAATTATCCTCAAAGTTCCTTGCTACAAAGGATTCTAGACGCTGCTAATAGAGGTGAACAAGCGAATCCGAATCAAGAGCCAGAAATAGTTTAATATTTCGCAAAAGCTACTGTGATTGGTTCTATTCGCTAATCATGAGCGCTTAGCGTTCGGCACTCTTGAGAACAGTACAATGTAATTATCGGAATGTACAAACTAGTTACGAATGTTACTTTGGGAACCATTTCTGCCTTTAAAAAAGTGATGAATTAGTTAAGTTAAAATCTTGAGCGCTTAGCGTTTGATCGTTTTGAGAAGCGCGCTATATGAGTCAACGGTGTAGGCGAAAATATGAAAGACCACGATCTAAACCGTGATTTCTATGTTGACATCGCTTTTGTAACAAAATCTGTTGTAATTCGTTTTATTCACTGATCTTGAGCGCTTAGTGCCGAATAGCGCAAAAACTGTCAATTTTTTTGATTTTCTTACGGGTATTTAGTCCGGCACTTATAACCTTAAAAATTACAAAGTTTTAGCTAAGTCCACCGAAAGCCATTTTCCCATACATTTAGTGCGGGGTCCTTTGGCCTAAAATATTTGTTAGATAGTCGAATTTTCAGGCCTAGCTTTGAAAATTTCCATAAGTTGAATTCAAGTTTAAATTAATAAATTCATCTGCTACTTTATCTCTTACTTGAACATTTGTCTTCATTCACATAAAAAATACAATGTCTGTGAAAGTGGTAATGTCAGGAGACAATTATAATGCAATGTAAACATCTCAGATGGACAAGATTGGCGCTTACAATGAATGAGATAACGACCGTAATATATGTGTAGAAGTTTTATAATATCCATCAGTGACGCTGTTGCTATAAGTCACCATTATTTCAGTAATAATTTTTTTCTCTAATTAGAAAAATGAGAATTGTTAATTCTCTCGTTTTATGCTGGGCGGTTATCCTCAGTTCTTCTGGTAAATACAATAATTATGCATAGGTCTTTGTTTATTTTGAAGTATATTTTTACATTCTTATTTAAATGAAATAACATATTGCTTCGTGTGATGAACGTCGCCTTTGTCACACATTATATTTGTTGTGCCTGTGTGAAATAAACAATACGTTGAACTACGTTGAACAAGTACAACTCTCTGTTGAGAGCTTTTGGATAAACGAACATTGCAAATGTCAGCGGTCACTAAGAGCATTCCTGCCTAAATCAGAGGGCGTAATTAACAGATTTTCGCCCGCTTATGTGGTCTGCTATAGGCCCTCTCGTATTGCACATACGTCACAGTCGTCGGGCAGCTATTTAAAAGTTTCCACCGACTCTGCGGGTACAGCCGTCGTGTTTGTCGTGCGCGTTGGATAAAAAGGTAGTACTTTTGTGTGAAGAATAAATGTAGCAGATTCTGTCAAATACCGACGTCTTAAAGTCTCCGGAGTCAAAAAAATCAGCCTTTGCGTCAGTGTCTGCCTGTCGTCATATCTGTTGTCGTCGTTTGTATACCGGATAGCCTTTGAAAGTGTTATTTCAGATAAAAGTTCAAAAACTTAGATATTTGAAGGTATGTAGTCGAGAAACTCCTGCAGGACATTTTGCCAAATTTAAAGTATAGCGAAAAAACATTCGATAAAATCTAAATCACCATTTAAAGGTAAAACAAAAGTGCCTTCCAAACCTTTAGTATTCCTGATCTCAGTTCAAAAAAGTTTGGTCTGAAAAAGTTAACAAAGTTTGATGTAAAAATAATCATTTTATAGATCTTGAAAAATCAGTTTTCGGTATCAATTTGAAGTGGATTTTTTAATTTCGTACAAAAATAAAAATTATTTATCGAGATATGGATATGATGAATTTTTTCTAAACGCTTTTGTTGTTAAAAGTAAGTAAAGGTCATTGTTTTGATAAACAATTTAACATCACATAGAATACATTTTTTTGGTAAATAAAAAAACTACTTGCATCAGAAAAAAGTTATATTTAAGAAAAAGGAAACTTGAATTTTTAAATAAAGACATACATTTTTAAATAAAATTGTAATTATTAAAAAAAAAGAATATTCACAAAGTAGGTCAAGCTTTGATCAAGTAGATTAATTTTAAACCAGAAAACAGAAATGTTTCAAGAAGTAGATGAACTGTTTCCAGACATTTTTTGAACACAAGAAATAAATTTCGCAACCCAAGTCAACATTTGGGATTAAGAGAGTTAAATTTCCCACAAAAATGTTGAATTTAACCAAAAAGACGAATTTCCAACAAAGTATCTTAATCCTCAAAAATACTAAGTTCATTTACTACCAAAATATTTAAATTTAGTTCAACAACAAGATTGTATTTCTAATCGAAAAATAATAATTTAAAAAATAAGGCGAATTTAGAACTAGGATAGGAAAAAATATTTATTAAATTGTTCAATTTACACATCAAAAAGACTAAATAGACTGAAAGATGAATTATCCACGAAAAATTAAACTAAAACGAAGACTGCCAATAACCCATTTTATTTCAAATTAAGACAGCTTCACAACTGAGAAAAATTAACTTTTTCTGGATTTCCAGGAAAGAACGGATTTTGAACAAAACAAAAATTATATTGTTAACTCCAACTCAACTTTTCGGTGAAGTGTCGCTGGAACTTGAAAATCCCTATGAAAGACAGATCTGAGAGGTCTTAAAAAATAACTTACTGGTTATGAGATGTAAATCTGAAGTTATAATATCACTCTCACATTTAAAATTTTAGGCTCCATAGGGAGCCTTGAATTCACACCTCTTGAATTCACAGATATTTATTGATAAATATAGATTTTGCATCTCCAATGCCACATATGTACATATTACAATTCTTCATCCCTTTTTTCATTTTTGCCATTTTATGGATTACAAAAGAAAGAAAAGCAAGGTACCTTCCAACACGTTCGGATTGGCGAGTCCCCTGTTTTCTAGTCTATAAACTGCTTGCGGATTGGGATATTACTTTTAATTATTAAGATAATTTACAATTTATCAATCACTTGAAGGTCACAACTGACACCGGTATATTGCAAAATTCATACAATGATTAATTATTGAGGGATTAAATTCACACAATTATTAATTATTGGGGATTGTCGCGCTTGAAGAGGAGTAGCATGTGACTGAACTCCCAACTTGTTCATTGTATTTATTTGTAATTGTGGAGAATTGGGTTAGAAATATTGTAGAAATATTTGAAAAAGAGATTTTTGAAATGAAACAGGGAAGGTGCATTTCTAATATTATATGGTATTTTCTTCCATAGCCGGTCACCTATTACTATTAATGATATTTAAAGCTTACACGTTCTGTGCACGGGAATCTCAATAATTAAATGTGTTTTATGAAGCTTAGAATGTGCTGCAAGGTCTCTGTCTACAAATTGGAAGAGGTTAAATAGATACTCCGGAGCTTTGTTCTGAAAAATAGTGTGAAGCAAATTACCCATAAAGAATTGTCTTCCCTTGGCAACATTAAGGGAAAAACCAGCGCTATGTCAGTATGCAGTAGTTATGTATTCGTGTTTAGGCAAACTGTAGATAAAGCGGTTATAGGCATTCAATGTATTTGTGAAAGTCTAAGTGGGGCAAGATTAAACTCTTGACCAAAATTCTCCGAGTGGATGTAGGTAAAGAGTCCTTATTTCTATATAGTTCTTGCAGAATACTGTATGCCTTCCTCGAATTGCTCTTTACCTGTTCCTTCCAGGACAAGGTACGGTTAAGGAATTATCCCAAATCTTTAACCACTTCCGAGAAAGGGACTATGAGACTCTCAATACAGAATAGCGGAAAGAGATGGAGTTGGTCCAACAACAATTGCCTGAGTTTTTCCCAGGTTAAGAGTGAGTCCATTTTTCCAGGCCTAAAGGATAACGTGATCGATATCCTCTTGGATTAGAACAAGTAATCTACTTAGAGAAGAAATAGGTCGCGATAAGTAAATTTTGAATTGTTAGCATATTTGTGGTAGCTAGAATGTTGAGGTTTACTTTCAAAGCTAGCGGTTAACAAATTGAAGAAAAGGGGCGCCAGAATGGCAATCTGAGGAACTGCACTCCTGACCTCCCGGCAATCAAAAATTTTCACCACTGCTTTTGATAATTCTGTGAGGCCGATTATTAAAATAGTTTTGGAACCATTTTATAACAGAATTTGAAAAGATTTTAATTTTTGTAGGAGTAACTTATGGCTCACCATATTAAAAGCCTTCGAAAAATTAAGCAGGACAACAATCGTGATCTTCCGATCTTCCATTGCTAATTTGAGATTCGCCGTTACTTTAAGGAAAGCAGTGAAAGTGCAGTGAGAGAAATTTTGGGAACTGAGCAAATAATTTCCTTTTCCAAATATCTCGGAAGATATCGCCCCGTATATTCGTGATTGGGAGGAATTAGGTGTAAACGTCTACGAAGATGCCACATATCCTCTTTTTTGTCTCTATGTGCAATCTCGCTAGCAGTGAAAATTTGTTGAATGCGGAGACTAGATAATTAGTCAGAGCGTCAATTTTCTCATTCATATCTGTATCTACTTGTATTTCTCCTTTCCATCCCGATGCATAAAAATTGCTTTCTGCCTTGAACCTTAGAGCAGATATAAAAAAAATTTAATCTTACTTTGAAGGAACGAGCATTTTTTCAAATTTCTTTTTATAATCATAATTACGATTTTCTTTTATCCAATCCTTGTCTCAAATCAGAAAACAGTAACGTTTTTATAATATTTGTAGAAATCTTTATAAAACTTTAAAACTCGTCTTTTGTCTTTCAGCTTATTCCAACATGAGAATAATTTCTGTTGATGTTGTAATTCTTAAGAAGATAACTGAATTATTGTTAAATTGCAAAGAATTCTAGCTTGATTTCAACAATTTCAGAATATTATCTTCGGCTAAATATACCGTAATAGAAAATTATTGTATGCGCTTTTTTAATATCGAATCTTATTTCATTTTTTTATTTAATTTTTATGATGCCTCGCTCCTTTTTTTGCCATAAAAGTGTTTTGGATTTAACCTGAAGAGGAAGGTATTAATCCCTTTTTGACCTGCTGCTTATAATTCTGCTATCTTTCCTGTCGAAACGAGTTTAGGTACTTTTATCTCCCTCAGTAGAAAACATGCCCGACAGCAATATGCTGAGAGATATATTCGGCCTGCAAGAACTCTTTTTCCGTCAACTCTTCTCCTTTGAAGCCTACTCTTCATGCCATTTGAAAATATTATTTTTTAAGAATGGTTTCTGATAGGAAATTAGATAGCACAGCTTTTTTCCTGTATCGAAAAAGTTGTATTTATTATAGTTTTCGAGATTACCACGATAACTATTTTTTTTTCTCAAGTTGATTTGTAGTTAATTTTTTGTTCTCTCGCGAAACTATAAGAAAGATTAATCTGAAAACCTTTTTTCAAAAAACTGATTAGGTAAAAGAATTGCGAATGCATAACTTGGAGCGTGCGAACTAAAGGGTAGGCCACCGACATACAGGCGGACACAAATGTAGGTATTGCGACTGGTTCCGTCCGCCTAATAGACGTGGATTATTATAATTTGCGCGCTCTAAGTTTTACATTAAAAATTAATTACCTATTCAGTTGTTTTAAAGAAAGGTTTCCAGAGAAAACTTTATTATAGTCTTCTGAAAAACTTCTGCTCAGGAAGTTTATACTTGCTCGAACTTTTCTCGATAAACGAAACTGTCGAATATTATAAGAAATTGAATTTGCAATAGCCTAGATAACAATTCTTTATTCTGTTATAAATAATAATATGGACTGTTTTGCGTAAAATCATTTTAATGATACTTCAGAGAGTATTGTCTCTAAATTTTATCAAAAAATTCCAAAAACTGTTTATTTGATGACCAGCAAGAGAGCAAAAATGAATTAAAAAGCGATTTCAGAAAAAAGTCATTATCATGGTTACCTTCAAAACTATAATTGACACAACTTTTTCGCTAAAGGAAAAATATGTATTGTCTAATTTCCTAAATAAATGCATTCTTTAAAATTCATATTTTCAAATTTCTGGTTTTAGTTGCCAGGAGACAGCTTCCCTTTAACTTTACCGAGTTGTGTCCCGTTTCGGAATCGAGGCGCTTGATTGTGCTCATGCCAAAGAAAGAACGTTCTGCACTATACACATCCTGGGGTGACGTCCTTTCAATAATGAAGGATAATTAATCATTTAAAGTGAACCTACGGAGCTTTCACATGCCGATTTTAATAAAACTTTAAAAAATTTTAAAGCTGAAGAAAATAATCAACACGACAAAGCTCGTTTTTAACCTCACAAGTTTGTTTAACAAATTACAACAATGCAAAACTAAATTTTAAAGTGAACGGTTTTTGGTTCACTTTTGGAAATCTAACAATGCATGTTCATATTAATCCTTTTTTGGTAATTCCCACATCACTTTCATTTTTATATATTTTCTTCTTGATAACATACCCAACAAAATTTTTTATTTTTTTTTTTGCTTTCCTTCCAAACTTTGAATCTTCATTTCTTATAATTAATCCTAATATTGTTCACAACACTAACATAGCATACAAATTTAAATTCATAAGGTACTTAACGCTTGTTTTATACATACATTTTACTATGTTAATCCCATCAGTCAATATTTTTTCATTTTCTAAACTATGTTATTCATTGGTTTTTTAAATGTTCAACTTTATATACTGTAACCCGCAACTTTTATGCTGAGTTAACTTATGTTAAACTTTTAATCTGCTTAACCAAAATTAAAGAGGAAGGATAATTCGCATGGAGAAACACTAAGGTTTTTCACATACAAATAATTATTCTTTATTCAATAAGATCTGTGCTAAACTATTCATACATTTTATGATTCTAAACCCTATTCTATGGATAACTTCTAAGAATAATATAAGAAAATATAATTCCCTTTAAACTCAAATTGATAATAATTAAGAAATTCGAAATATCAAATACCCGTAGGTGACGCTCAAGAAAATACAAATCGAATCTTCAGATCTAAATCTGGCAAAGTTTGTATTAGTTAAGCTCCCATGGCTTCTTCTTAATGGAGCGACAGAATCGGGAGGATTAACCGCTAGGCTATAAATGGCTTTAGAATTTTGGGAACTCGTGTCCCTTAAGAAATTTAAGACTAGTTGTGAGCTTCGCTAACTATCAGAGCTTGATACGCCCTTACAAGGCAGAGAGAAAACAGTCTCCCTGTTGCTCCTGAATACCAAGGGTGATTGCCAAGGAGTCCTCGACGTTACTCGGATATTCGAAAGAAAACGAACAAGTGCTTTAGCTTTAATCAGCTTTTGGAAAATGGTAAGACTTAGGTCCGAAGAATTTAGGAACAAATTTTTGGGCTCTTTGCCATGAGAAATCTCTCAAATATTTACCGCGTTTAATTCTCAAAGAAAAATTTATCTGGATTTCGCATTGAATCTCGAATGCTCGTGAAAATTCAGCAAGTACTTTTTTGGACAGTTATAAAGAAGAGTTTTCCGTAGCTCTCTACTAGGAGTAATAACCGAATTGGAAGACTCAGAATATTTCTATTAGAAAAAAACTTGGAAAAATTTTCTAAGATACTTCTTTTTTCAAAAAGGAAATGGTTGGAAGGCATGATAAGGAGAAAAACAGTCCTTCAGATCTCCCTTCAGGTTCACCCCTTTCGATCTTCGCTTTTCAGCTGCAAGATCAAGAAGCCTGTTTTCGAGCCCTGCAGCGCCTTTTATACTCTGGCCCTGACTCTCCCTCTCTGGGTTACGCAATTCTCGGTTGCGTGGAAGTACTTTGGAGCCTGCGCTTAAGAATATCTCCCTTACGATACTTGCTCTTCGAAGGATTGCCGGGGAGATATTCCTGTTGCCTATTTTAGGGAGTTCTTGTAACTCGCAGGTGATAATGCATTATTCAAACTTTTTTGAATTAAGGCTTGAAAAGGAACCACATCAGCTTCGAAACGTAGCCAATTCTAATTTTGAATATGAAGATTTGTTTCTTTGATTTAATGACCTTAAATCCGGAAACTTATTTAATCAACAATTTAAGAGGTCGAAACTAAACAAAATGATATAAACAAATGTCTTGAAAAGATGTATGTGGTGGTTATGTTTAATTTGAAATGTTCTTCCTGTATTAGTTAAAGGCGGCTAAGGAAGAGTTCCTTAAATGTATTAGAAAGGATTGGTTGGGGCTCTTTAATATTGCTGCTGTATCGAAAAAATATATGTGGACCGATTATTTTTGATTCGAGACTTTTGATCTGTTTTGGTTGAAAGTAGCCTCGACTAGGTTCTTTAAATTTACTAGGGTTTGTTTTTTGGGATTCTCAGTATTAGGGCTGAGAATGAGATGTCAATCAGAATTTTGGGAAGGTATATTGAGTGATTATTTTAAATTATTTATTTCTATTTGTTTAAGTTGAAGGTAGCTGAGATGGGCTAGCTTGAATGCACTTTGGATTTATATTCCGGTTTTTTGAGTGTTGGGTATAGGAGCTGAGTACTTAGGTAGGCATCTATGTAATTCTATTATTAATTTCTAACTTTTTCGGTTGCTTGCATTAAAAGTAGCTTTGTAGCTTAAGCGAATTTTGTTATATTTACTAGGGGTATTATTTTTATTACAATTTTTTCCCTATTTTAATATGAGGAAGCTAAGACAAGGTTCGTTCAATTTACTATACGTTCAATATCCAGGCATTACATATAATCCCTAGACAATTTACTTTAGACAAGATAGGCAATGTATATAATCTTTCTTTTGAATATAATAAGGCAGTTAAACAAGGCCATGAGAAATTGACGAGAAATTGAATTTATAAATTTCAACACACATTTGCTTGCTATTTACTATAAGAAGGCATACTGTATGGGATTCAATGAACGATTAGAAGCTTCTGTTTAAATGTAGCAAACTACGATCTGAAGAAGGATAATTTTATTACAGAAATATTTAGTAGTCTAACCAATTTTTTATTCAAAATTTTCATCATTTCTTGATTTTTGTTTTAAATTAAAATCTAATACCATTTCTTAAAGAATCGTTACAAGCAACTTCTCAAAAATCATTCATCAATTGTTAAAATACATCAAAAAATTGTAAACAATCGAAAAATATCCTGAAAAAATTGCTTTTATCATTCGTTAATTGTATCATGAACCTGAGAAAAGCTCGGGAAAATTTTCCTAAAAAAAATGTTGAAATAGTTAATTTCCATATATGTTATGTTTAAAATATTATTATTGAATTACAGGTGAAGAGATTTTTCATTCTTCTAAAAAAATTTTCTGAATAAGGGTTAGCTCCTTATGATTCCCGACAATTCAATTAATGTTTCATCAAGGCTAATACATAATAGATGCGATTTAACAAACTTTTAAACAATGCCTAGACAATTTATGAAATTAGCAATTTCATGTCAAATCTGGAAATTTAAGACCTAAAAAGTTGACAAAATGTATGTATTATTCAAAAGAATACTCAATTTTATAAACAATTATGTTATTCTGCTTGAATTAATAATTAGCTCAGCCTAATTAAAAAGTTAAAAACAAGTTTCAAAATTCGGAAAATCCTGACTTCACAGGGCTTTTCAAGCACATTGTAGACTTTATTAAAAAAGAATTTAGAGAAAATCAAAAGTGGATTTAAAAAAAATTGAGTTTTAACAATTGGTTTTGAAAAATACAAAAATTTGTGAAAATGTTTAATTTAACTCTTTTTGCTAACTGCGTTTCACTATGAATAATTAAAAAAAAATACATTCTAATATTTTTTGAATCATCAAAATAAGAAAAGTTAAAAAAAGGACCTGAACTCGTTCAAGTTCAGAGAGATGATTTTATTTGCATATAAAACATTTTCATATCGGGGATTTTCGTTACCGTTTGATGTGTTTAAAAATTTTGTAAAATCTTCAAAAATCGCTTAAAATTCTCAAAGTATTTTTAAATATTTTAAAATGACTAAGAGAAAATTCAGAAATGACCAGGAAATATGAAATCATCCATCGGGTTTCCATCTTATATTTTCTTGAAATTTATATTATTTTTTCAATGCTTCGAATTAGGCGAAATATTAAACAATATGTACTATTTTCCATTAAAAGTGAGGGCTTGAGTTTAAAAGATAAGAAATTGTTTAAACAAATTGATGAATCACTCCAAAGAATATGAGGAATAATTTTTTGTCTCTTTAAATTATTACTAATAAATGTAAACACCGAAGCAGAAATTTTTTTTCCTAATTCTTCGATTGGTTTTTTCCCCCAATTATAAAAGATGCGGACTGTTTTTACTCTTGTTTTAATATTGGCAGTTTCCTTCAGCTATATTGGTAAATATAGTAACATAACATATTTATAATTTTAAGGGAATTTTTGCTATTTTCTTTTAAGCTTTGTTTAATTTTTTATGAAATAACTAAAAATAGAACCATAATTTTCAATGAAAATGACACAATCGAAAGATATTAATAGGAATTTTGTTTGTTACAACAAAATTTAATGTTCTTTTTAAGAAAATGCGTCATTTTGCAGAATTATTTGTGTTCTTAATCATGCCCAGTTAAAATAATAAATTTAAAAGATGGTATGGTTTTTGACCAGGTTGAATTTTATAATTTAAGATGTTAGTTTCTTTTTAGCATTACTGGTCAAGAATATTTTATTTATTGATTAAACTAAAAAGAAACTTATATCTTTTATTATAAAATAATGAATCTTAAGCCAAAAAAATAAATTTTAAACCAAGGCTAATATGAACAAGTTTATAAATCCATCTTTGACACTTTTCTTCCTGAAAAAGAGTTTAGGACTTGAGAACCCAAGTAATGTTAAAATCCCTTTTTATGAAATAATTTACAAAAAAAAGAAACAATAATCTCTTGTGTCTCCTTTCCCGCAACGCAGAAATCAGTATTCCAGATTAAAGCTTTCTTCAAACGTGATTAAAATGTAAAGCCATATGTCAATTAGAAGAAGTAGAACAAATTATTTTGGTCATCCATTCCAAACAAAATATCAAACTTTTATTTTTAAAGAATAAAAATGTCTACATTCTCACATCGAACTAACGTTTTGACACGGCTTTGTGTCTTTTTCAAGGTTGAACTCAACTAAAAAAAAACGTTTTCGCTTGCTCAACTTGCATATCAAATACATAAGAGAAAAATTTAATTTGAAAAACAATCATAGTTAAAAAAACATAAAACAGAAATATACAGCCTGATAAAATTAAATGATAATATGACGAAGATATAGAGTTTGGAAGTTGACACAATTATCAGATTATTTCTTTCTAAAAATTGACTTACACTGTTGTCATTTACACAATCTCATTTGTTTTCAGATATGCTTATCTTCAATCTCCTATCGAATCCCCAATGTAAAGTTTGTTGCAATCAGTACATTTAATCAAATAAAGTACATTAGATAAGTTTCCTTTCGCATCCTTATCTTTCTTATGTTTGCAAAAATCTTCTAATTTGTAACTGATTTTTAAGTAAACATTGATATCGAACTATTTAAGATAACCTCTGATTCTTTCATATAACCCTTGAATATATGGAAGAGTAAAAAAATGTGATTTCTATTTTTATCATCCCATCACTTTTCTTTCTTGGTGCTATTATAAACGTTATAAATTTCATTAACCATTTCTTTAATGAAACTCTTGAGAAGCGGAATAGGGTATTTTATTGAAACAATTTCTTCAATAAAAATTAAATTTTCAACCTGAAAGTTGGCAAGACTCAATTTAATACCTCTGGCAATTAAGTTTTTAGTTAAATCAATATTTCAACAAAACGGTTAATGATAAATAAAATTTAAATACTGACCTGATGAGGTTCTCTTTCTATAAAAATTTGTTATTAAACTCCTTTATTCAGTTTAATGATGAATAATTATAAAAAAATTAAGTTGTCATTTTCTTCAGTTTCATAAGTAAATTGTATAGCATTTAAAATTCAATTTAAACAAAGCTTTGACCTCCACAACATCAAGTACTATATTTGATATTATTGGGGTAAGGATGAACCCATTAGACTCACCAAAACTACTTTTCATATTTGTTGCTAAAAGGGGAAAAAAGTGTTATTGAGCACCGTTTTCACTACAATTAAAATTTCTTTCAGCCGTATTTTTAGTAAATTTGCATCTTTTTTATACTTTCGTTTGAATTTTCCTTTATCTGTGTGATTTTTTATCTATATACTTTGAACATACTCTAAGCTTTCGCAATATTTAACTTTTATTTTACCAAGCAGCTGTTCATGTATCATTATTTGTTTATCCCGAAACATAACCAAAACTTAGTTATGTGTTCGTTATTAGGTTCGCCTTTTTAAAATTTTATTTAATTAGACGACTTGGCCTGCATTTCTTCGGAAAATTAAACAATTTTATAACGTTTGTACTTTATATGAAACATAATCAATTGTTTTGTATGTCTCACTGAATTCTATATAGACATGTTTACTCTATGCAACAGGTAATTTTGTTTAATTTATAGATTACAAACAAATATTGTACTTAGTAAAGCTTTCTTATTACTTTCTATTCTTTTTTTTAACTATGATGGTTTTTCAACATTAAGTTTTTTCTCTCGTATTTGGCATATAAGTTTAGCTTAATAAAACAGTTTTTTGATTCTATTTCAATCCAACTTTGAAAAAGACACCCAGCCGTTTCAAAATGTCGGTCAATGTTTGGATGTCGACACTTTTTTTATTTAAAATAAAAGTTTGATATTTCATTTGAAACGAATAACAAAAATAATTTTTGCTGTTTCTTTTCATTCAGGAATTGTTTTACATTCCGTTCTTGCCCTTTTACATGTAATTATGAATTTCCTGTTTACGAAATAAATGTCGTACCTTCTTTCTCAGGCAGAAAAAAATCTGCCAGAGGAGAAAATTAAAATCTAACAAACAATGCCAGCAGCGAAAACAAAATTCACCTGGCAGACGTCAATCTTCTGGAACACATCTTCTGCCTGACAGACCGCATTTTCGCAGGTCCAGATCACCTCCTGCCAGGCATCTTTTTACGGTTACTTGACAATATTGCCGCAAAAGAGTCTCTTAATACCAAAATACGATTATCTTATGCAGGAAAATTTTATCTTCTGTTTCTTGTTTCAGAGTTCAGCTCACAGTTCGAATTTCTCCCTAATGGTAAACCAATTATTGTTGTTCCTCGTGGCTATCCATCTCATTCTGTTGAGAGAAATCATTTACCTAATGTTATCCTGAATCATCCACCAGTCGAGCCAGATCTTCGTGCCAGGTCCAGATCTCCTCCTGTGCAACCTACTGCTCATTTCAGCTCCAGGTTTCCTGTTGCCAGGTATGGTGTTTTAACCATACTTGGATTTGTACTTGATGAAATTGGACTTATTCGGCTCATTCCCAACACTAATCCATATCGGCGATTCGAAGTGCGAAGATATACTTTTCCTGCTGATAAACAACTTCAATTGCATGGAGCAGGGCGTTATATATTCAAGGCAGTGCCAACCGATGAACAAATTGTTTTGACAACATCCACTGGTAGCGTCGTTGCAATATTGGAGAACAATACAATTCTTCGTGGAATATATAATAAGGATGGAAAGCGGGTGGGCATAAACATGAGAAGTGGCGCGATATTTGATTTGCCCCCAGACTTAGCCGATGAAACTCCATTAGGTCGCCGTTTCGTAATCTCAAAGAATTTTAAAATAATTAACGTAAACGTTGTTCCTTCACATCAGTAATTTAGTTTAAAAAAAAAGTAAATTCAAGGAAAAAACCTTAATACTATCTACTGTCAATATTCTTCTAGATCGAAAGTAGGACACAAATGTTACAAGTTACTGGTAATTACAAATAAAGAGCCAATGTATCGTAGCTCTACAAAATTGAATACTTTAAGAATTCCACAGTCTCCTTTTTAGGGAAGGATAATAATGGATGAAAAATAAAGATAATAAAGGATAATAAAGTTTATCTTATTTATTGATGGGTACTTAACAAGTGGAAGGCATCATTGAAATCATCGAAAACAATTGGTTTTTAACAAGTCAAACATATCAGTCGTTAATTTGGCTTAAAATAAAAGTAGAAGAAATATCAAATACTGCTAAAGTTGATGAGTTGCCGAAAACAATACTATTTTAATAATAATTTACTTACCCTTTTTTCAGTTTGTTAATTGCTTAGAACATAAAAAATTATGTAGTATTAGTTAACGTTGACAAAATTCCGCTATTTCTTTTCCCGAAAAACGAAAAAATTCCGAGCCTCCTCTTCGTGTCAGATCCAGGTCTCCTCCTGCCAGACATTTTTCTAAGCGGGTAAACAGGTATGAACTTGAAAAACTTAGATATATTCGGTTGTTTCCGAACACAAATCCAAACAGGTTTTTTCAATTTTAGTATGAGACAATAAATAAACATAAACAGCTGCAACGTTGAAAACATAACTTCGCCAGAAATTCAGAAAGCTGTTACAGAAAAAGATGGCTTAAGCTTAAGGAATTTTAAAGCAGTAGTTACAGACGAGTTTCTTCCTAACGACATTTTTGACTTGTAAATCAATTTTGATCTACAGGGTGGACACGCTGGGGCTCACATACATGGCGAGTTGAATGCTACCCGAATTGCACTGCAGCAGGGGAGAAGCCATTATACAGGGGTATTTTCATATTTCGCGTCTTTAAAGTTGCATTCGGATCGGCCAAGGCCGTGCATCTTCGCATCAAGTTCATGATAGTTTCCATGGTTGCGTTCGAAACTTCAAGCAGTTATATTCAGATTCACCTGTTTTCCCTAATCGCTGTCAGTAAATGTAGGCAATGTTAATTTAAAGCTTACGCGTGTAATATTTCATTCACTTTATTTTAAAACTATCCTGTGCATTCATAACATACCTTTTTTATGCAGTAAAAAGAAGCGTTAAATACCATTCACTCTTCGCTTACTGGAAGCACAGAATATTATTACTATTTTATAGTATTTGTCACTTAGCAGCCATTCTATAATGTTATTGGCACAGAAAAAAATGACGTTTACTTCTCAGTTCACATGTCTCAATTCATTATAAATAAACACTTTTATTATTTGTAATTACTGTATAACATAACCTATATTGTTTTGACACTTGTATCCGTTTGAAGTTTCGAACGCAACCATGGAAACTATTGTAAACTTGATCCGAAGATGCACGGACTTGACCGAATGGCCGATCCGACTGAAACTTTAAAGGCGCGAAATATGAAAATACCCCTGTATAATGGCTTCTCCTCTGCTGCTGTGCAATTCGGGTGGCATTCAACTCGCCATGTATGTAAGCCCCAGCGTGTCCACCCTGTATAATATATTATTGTGCGTAATATCATTTAAGATCAAAATGTTAGACCTGACTACTGATTGACGGGCTAGGTTCTATTATTATTAGAGTGATGTTACAAGTTCTACATATTCTATCGTAACTTAGACCTCAGGCTATTTAATTATGTAACCTCAACAATATTTTGTATGAAAAATGAGAAAAATATGAATTTGTTTTTTTCTTTCAGATTAATTTTTTGGAGTAATGTTTTAATAATTCTTTGTGAAAATTGTTGCACAAAGTTGCATTAGATGTGAGAAGATTCAAAGCAATTATTTTTATTAGTCCAGAAAAATTATAACTATAAAAAGAATGGAAATTGTGGGGTGATTGTTTTGAGTGATGTGCATTTCAAAAGTTGAAGGGAGCCAAGCGGATCAACTACTAGTACCAATCACGTTGATCTTATAATTTTAAAGGTCAAAAGCATCGAATACCTTCGCCATTTAAGTAATACCAAGCTCAAACATGCAAAAATGACTTCATATCAATTTTTTTAAATGCAAAGCTTCTTTATTTGTATTTTAATAGTTAAAACAGAACTTTTTTAAGAGAGATAAGCCGCCAAGCATCAATGACAACGATTTTCACAAAGCCATGAACTTTCATTTTAAGCTACCCAGGATCAACGAAATGGACGTGATAGGACTATGTTTCCTTTGAGGTGCTTAATTAAAGTGAGTTCATTTGCCTCCCAATATTTGGGCTGCTTTATTTGAGTGAGCCCCTTTGAATCTCACTCTTTATTTTGAAATTATCCATTAAGTATGTGCTCAAAGTTACCAACATTCGCTTGAATATTTTGTGGAATTGCTGTACAGTCTCTTCGAATGCATTTCATTATATCCTTTCTTGTCGTAGACTTCTGCTCAAAAACATTTTATGTACATCCTCAAAGGTAAAAGTCAGGTGAAGCTAGGACAGGTAAGTTTCAAGGTCAATGTTATTGGTATCAGTATGTGATTCCTATGCCTCTAATAACTTTTGTATAAAACATTTTTCTGTTCCCAAACTCAATTCCAAGCTAACACCAATTATTTAAACATTATTTCAAATTTGACCTTAATTAGCTTTGACATGATCTTAATAAGAATATCGTTTTGAATGCAAAATTTCCCACTTTATTCGAATCTGAGTTCAAAAATAGGGGCAACTATTTAAAAAATCACTTTTATCTTCAAATACCCTTGAAAATTAAATTGAAGGTCAATTTTTTTGGTAACGGTAGGTATTAGCTCTGCCTCTGATCATTTCTTCCGAAGAAAGTTGATGTGTTTTATTTCAATTCCGAACTAACGCCCATTATTTAAATTTCATTACTTATTTGATCTTCATTACACCTTGCTATGATCTTCATGAAAATATCATTTGAGGAGTAAAGCTGTTTGCTCTTTTCAAATCTGTGGTCAAATGTAGAGCTTCTTATTACTAAACATCACTTTGACCTACAAATAACCTTGAAAAACAAATTTAAGGTCAAGGTTGTTGGTTACGGTATTTCGACCTCTTTGTCCCCTTCAACTTTGGTCTGAAAAATTTTTTCTATGAATTGAATTTTTCGAACCGATTCAAGCTGTGCTCAAACCGGAAAAATCTGAGTTGACCAAGCAGATTAGTTGAGGTCAAATTATTCTTGGATAAAAATAAGTAAACATTTCAACTAATTAAAATTTATAAAGTTTATAATTCCATTCAATCTTTAGAAGTCTAATCAAATTACATAAAACCTACGGATATACTGTGGAATCTGTTAAATATACTCAAATTCTTTGAAATCCTAACAAGTCACCAAGAAAAGCTTTGCAAAATTTTTTTAGTTCATTTAAGATTTTGTACTTTTTTTAAAAGTGCTTAAATCACTGCAGGTTCTTAGGATCTTTGGAAATTCCTTAAAATCTCGATTACGGTGAGAATGATTGATAGATTTTTAATATTTTGAGTGAAATAAAATCTGTCTGTTAGAAACATGTATCATTTAAAAGGATGTATACCATTACAATTCATAATATGCATGGAAATTGAAACAGTCTTATTCTTATTTCCTTGTTTTTATATTTTTCATTTTTTTTTGCGATTAAAAAAACTACGTCTTCTGTCAAAAAAATATGCGTGACAACATTTTAAATATTTTTTGGTTAAATAAATTTGGTCTCACTTATTCTCGTAGCTTCTAACGTTGTGCTCAAATATAACTATTTCACTTTTAATTTTATTTTTCAAAAGTAAAACAAAAAACTACTTATCCTACAAAAAAGTAATTTCTAAAAATTTGCTATTATTTTTTGAGTTCACAATTTTATTCTATCTATTTTTTTGTTTCTTATCTTGCGTTGTTTTCCACAAAATTGAGTTATTGTTTTGTCATTAGTTTTTTTTTCTTTTTGATTTAAATTTTCGATTATTTGTTAACAAAATTTGGAAAGTTTGTTAAAAAAACTTCTAGGCCCTTTAAAAAGTAACGTTTTTCTTTTCTTGACTTTTTCCAGTATCAAGCTGGAAAACACCATGGCGGGGCCAGCAAAACGTTTCGCTGGCCCCGACATTATCCAAAATCAACTTTATATGGTTCCATTATTTAGGCTTAAATTTGTTCAAATTTGGGCAACCAATTTCAACCCCTAAAAACTACCCCTTGTTGAGCAAACGTTATATCGGATCAAGCAACATTATCCGACATTATCCAAAATCAACTTTATATGGGTGCATTATTTTTGTCTTAATTTTTTCGAATTTGTGCAACCAACTTCAATCCCTAAAAACTTTCCCCTGCGCGGAAAACGTAATGGAGGGGCCAGAAAAACGTTTCGCTGGCTCCGAAATTATTAAGAATCATCTTTATATGGGTGCATTATTTTCGTTTTAATTTTTTTAAATTTGTACAAACTACTTCAACCCCTAAAAACTAGCCCCTGTATGCTAAACACCATGGCGGGGCCAGCAAAACGTACCGTTAATCCCGACATTATCCAAAATCAACTTTATATGGGTGCATTATTTTCGTCTTTATTTGTTCAAATTTTTGCAACCAACTTCAACCCCTAAAACTAGCCCCTGTACGAAAAACACCATGGCGGGGCCAGCGAAGCGTACCGCTAATCCCGACATTATCTAAAAAGAACTTATATGGGTGCATTATTTCTGTCTTACTTTGTTGAAATTTGTACAACAAACCTTAACCCCTAAAAAACAAACCCCTTTTGGGCAAACTTCATATCGCGTTTAGGAAAACGTACCGCTAGTCCCGATATTATCCAAAATCAACTTTATATGGGTGTATTATATTCGTCTCAACTTGTTCAAATTTTTGCAACAAATTTCAAACCCTAAAAACTACCCCTAAAAGGCAAAAAAATAACCTATCAACATCACCCCTTAAAAACACCCCCTGTTAGGCAAAAACAATAGCGGGTCCAGCGACACGTTTCTCTGACCCCTCCAAGGTATTTCTCGTACAGGGGGTAGTTTTTAGAGGTTGAAATTGTTTGCACAAATTTGAACAAATTGAGGCTCAAACAATACACC
Source organism: Belonocnema kinseyi (assembly GCF_010883055.1). Taxonomy (NCBI): domain Eukaryota; kingdom Metazoa; phylum Arthropoda; class Insecta; order Hymenoptera; family Cynipidae; genus Belonocnema; species Belonocnema kinseyi. The sequence goes on along the minus strand of NC_046663.1, from coordinate 15,549,552 downwards.
CATATAAAGTTAATTTTAGATAATGTCGGGACTAGCGGTACGTTTCGCTGGATCCGATGTGACGTTTGCCCAACAGGGGGTTGTTTTTCAGGGGTTGAAATTGGTTGCACAAATTTTAAAAAATTAAAACGAAAATAATGCATTCATATAAAGTCGATTTTGGAGAATGTCAGGGCCAGCGAAACGTTTCGCTGGCCCCGCCAGTGTTTTTCTGAGAAATGAGGTACTTCCAGTGAAGCACAAATTCTAATTTTGAGTGTACAAATTTGAACAAATTCTGCACTAAATATTTGGCCTAAAGAAATTTAAATTTGCGTGGGTGGTGGGGCCAGCGAAATAGTCCTAACAATTCCCTCATTAGCAACAATAGCTAAAACATCATCCACATACCTTTTATATAAAATAGGTTTAAAAATTAATTTTTTTAAAACTCTTCTTTTAACTTCTTCTAAAACCAAAGTTGAAACTATAGGTTGAAACTATAGGTTGAAACTATAGGTTTTAGTTTTTCTTCGATACAGGCTAATGCTAAATCTAATGGAATGTTATCAAACATTGAACCAACGTTCAATGAAACTAAGGAATGTGTTAAAGAAACTTTAATTATATTTAAAGATACATTTAAATGCCAGCTCTTTTAACGAATGATTCTGTGTTACCTGAAATTGGATTTAAAACATTAGAAATATATTTGGCTAAGTTATAAGTAGCAAAGCCAATTGTGGAAACAATTAATCTCCATTTCAAATCTGGTTTGTGCAATTATAGTAGCGAATAAGCTTTAGCTACAGTACTATTATGTGTTTTTAATTTATATGCCGTTTGTTCATTCATTAATATTATTTCTCCCTCGAATAGATATATCATTAAATTTTTCTTCTGTTATCGAAACAAGACTGGGTTTTCCCTTTTTAAACAAATTATTATTATAATTATCATCATAATTTCATAAAACTGAAGTCAGTTTTAAAACAAAGTGCTTCAAAATTGAATTTGAAAACACAGTAAAATATATTAAAAGACTGGATAATTTGTCAAATTTAATACAAAACTGGTTTTTAATACAGACAGATCTACGCAGAGAATTTAAATTTAAAAAAAGCTTAAAAAATTTCTCAAATATCGAAATCTAGGATGAGGTAGCTGAAACTTTAAGAACTTTAAGAACTTCGAGAAATCTTTTGAGCTTGCTGATAATGTTCAAAAGGCTAATAAAGATATTTTTAATGGAAATAAAAGCAACATGATGGTAGCAGCTAATAAAGAAAATTATCATAAGACTGCGCAAAACATGCTTAACAATGATAATTTGTATGAAAAGAGAAAAACTAGTCTTGTTCCAACAGAAGAAAAATGTAATGATATAGCTATTCGATGGAAGAAAAAAAGATTAATAAATGAACAAACGGTATATAAATTAAAAAGACAGAGTAGTACTGTAGCTCAAACTTATTCTCTACCAAAAGTGCACAAATCAGATTTGAAATGGAGACTAATTGTTTCCACAATTGGTTCTCCTACTTATAAATTAGCCAAATATATTCCTAATGTTTTCAAACCAGTTTCAGGTAACACAGAATCATTTGTTAAAATAGCTAGGATTTAAAGGACACTTTAAACAAAATTAAAGTTTCTTCAACACATTCCTTAGTTTCATTGGACGTTGTTTCAATGTTTGATAACATTCCATTATATTTAGCATTAGATCGTATCGAAGAAAAACTAATACAAAATAAAAATTTAACTAAAATAACAAAAAATGAATTTTTAGTCGCTACTAGAACTGTTTTCAATAACATGGTTTTCTTTTTTAATGGAAAATATTATAAACAATTGAATGGTTGCCTTCTTGGTTCACCATTGTCTCATTTAGTTTTAAATTTGGTTTTAGAAGGTGTAGAAACAAGAGCTTTAAAAAAATTAAATTTTAAACCCATTTTATATAAAATTTATGTGGATGATGTTGTAACTATTGTTCCTACTGGAGGAATTTTTGATTTCATGATTGCTTTTAATAGTATTGAAAATTCTAAACAATATTTTTCGAAAACTAGTTCATGGAATCTACAATACTTCGAGTAAGAAAAATTGCTGGGTTGACACGTACAAAAAATCGGATTTATAAGTTACGTTACCGTATGTTCAAGGACTCTCTGAAAGGTTCCAAAGATCGTTAAAAAAATTGAACATAAATGTTTATTTCAGTAATCAAAACTCTCTTACAACATTTTTACCCTATAAAAAGATATCGATAGTGACGAAAATATGTCTCGAATTGTATGTCTCATTAAATGGAATTTTTGTAAAAAAGTTTATATTGGTGAAACAGGTAGAAGATTAAAATCTAGAGTTTTGGAGCATAAAAGAGATTGTAGAGTTGGGAATTTTAATACAGGTCTTTCACAACATTGTTGGAAATTAAACCGTTATTTTGATTTTGATTTTAACAATATTAAAATTCTTGCTTACGTAAAAATAAATGAGGGACGGTATTATAAAAATCTTGAGAATCTTCACAATTTGTTTTGGAATAATTTTCGTAAGAAATTTTTATAATTGGATTAGACCTGCATTTTTTAAGTAAATATTCTTTCGAATCCCATGAAAATTGGGCTTGATTTATTTTACAGATTAGTAAAATTTTTAAGCTTAGCTTTTGAAATTTCTATAACTTCACTGTTAAAAATTTCTGTTGAAAACTTCAATTTCATGTATTGGAAGTTTATTTCGGAAATGTGAGGTAACGCGAAAAATTCAACAACAAAAAAATAGGAAAAATCATTTCTTAGAATACTTAGAAATTGTGAGAATTCTCGAAATTCTCAGAATTCACGTAATTCTGAGATTTCACGAATTTATCGGAATTCACGAAATTCTCGGAATTCGCGAAATTCTGAGAATTAACAAAATTCTCGGAATTTACGAAATTCAATCAATCACATCCATGTACGGAATAGAAGGAATTAAGGAGATTCAAAAAATTACCGGGATTTGCGTCATTCATGGAATTGACGGCATTTAAAGATATTACAGAATTCATAGAATTCAGGAAATTCACAGAATTCATAGAATTCAGGAAATTCACAGAATTCATAGAATTCAGGAAATTCACAGAATTCATAGAATTGAGGAAATTCACAGAATTCATGGAATTTAAGGAATTCCAGGAATTTATAGAATTCACCGAATTCATTGAATTGATAAAACTCACGGAATTTATAGAATTCACTAAATGTACGCAATTTAAGGAATTCGCGTGAATTAACGAATTCATGGAATTTAAAGGATTAATTGAATTCACGGAAATAATGAAATTCACGGATTCATTTAATTCGCGGAATTCACGGAATTTGCGAAATTTGAGAAATCGAGGATATCTGCGGAATCCTTGATAATTCACGGGATTAATAGAATTCAGTAATTTGACAGAATTCGTGGAATTCATCAAATTAACGAAATTTACAGAATTCACGGAATTCACAGAATTGATAGAATCCACGGAATTCGCGCAATTTTTGGAATTTGCGTAGTTCATTGAATTTGCGGAATTGAACTAATTTAAGGAACTCGAGTAATTTCTGCAGTTTATGGAATTTACGCAATTTGCAGAATTCAGCGAATTCAAGAAATTCATGGAATGCATAAAATTCGCGGAATTCGTGTAATTCATTGGATCGACCTAATTGAACAAATGTAAAGAATTCGTGGCGTTTATGGAGTTTACGGAATTCACACACTTTGCAGAATTCATGGAATTAACGGAATTCATGGAATACACTGAATTCATGAAATAAATTTAATTAGTGCAATTGATGGAATTTGCGAAATTCACGGAAATCATGAAATTCAATTCCATGAATTTCCTTAATTCTTAGAATTCCTTGAATTCTTTAATTCCATACATTCTGTGATTACAGTCAATTCAGCGAATTGCTTGAATTTCATAAATTCCGTGAATTCGATACGTTATGTGCATTTTATTATTTCCGTGAATTTTTTGAATTCCATTAATTCTCTGATTTTCTTGCGACTTTACGATTTAAAACACCTATAATACCTGTGTTTAAATTTCGTTATAATGAAATGTAAATATCTCGGATAAACACGCTTGTCGCTTACAATCTACGAGATAACGACGGTAGTATATATATTGAAGTTTTATAATATTCAACAGTTATGACATTGCTCCAGATCTTCACTATTACAGTAATAATTTTTTCCGCCAATTAGAAAAATGAGAATTGTTGATTTTCTTGCTTTATCCTGGGCGTTTATCCTCAGTTTTACTGGTAAATACAATAATCATGTATAAATTGATGCATATTTTACATATTTCTACATATTATATTTTTACATTCTCATCTCTAAAAAATATCATATTGCTTCGTGTGGCAAAATTATGTGTTGCGGGATTGACCAACTTCGGCTTTGCCGCACAGTATATCTTTTGTGCTATTGTACAATAAACAGTATATTGAACGATTACAACTGTCTCTTGTGGGATTTTGGATCAACAAAGATTCCAAACGTAAGCGGTCGGTAAGCGCATTCCGGCCTTTATCAGAGGGCGGAAATAACATATTTCCGCCCGCTGAAGCAGGCTGATGTGGGTACTCTCGTGATGCACATGCGTCACCGTCTTCGGGCAGCCATTTAAGAACTTTTCGTCAGGTCTACAGGTACGAAAGTCGCATTTATCGCGCACGTTAGATAAAAAGGTTTTAGTTTTACGTAAAAAATTAATTTCGCTAATTTAGCAAATATCGACGTCTTTAATACCCCTAATTCAGGAAAATCAGTTAAAATTTAAGAAATTTAAATGAGATTAAAATCGAATTTAAAATCCTCTCTAACGTCCAATAATCAAGTTAATGTGAAGAATTTCTGAAAATAGAACAAAAAATGTAACGACCATATTTGAAAAACCACCATCAAATGTTCTTATTGCAATCTGAAAAAAACTTTTCCCTTTTCTCCCTGAAAAAAGTAAAAAAATTCGTTTTTCCTTTGGACAAAAATGAAAAATAAATTGCGAGTCATTTCTATGTCAGGGATTTTTATAACTAGTTTCCCTTTTGAACTTTTACTGATGGTGATTATTTTTTACAAATGTTTTTTTGTTGTGGTTTGAAAATGATTGAAATAAGGAAGACAAAAAAATAAACAAGAGAAGGAATGGGATTTGGTTGTTTACCTTCTCATTTTTCTTTCCTTTTTTTATTTTTGCCCGAAGGAAAATTTTTTCCGTTTTCTTTTTTAGAGGAAAAACAGAGAACAATTTTTTGGGAAAATTTAAGTAACAGTTTAAAAACAAAACAAAAGTGAAGCGGACTGGCTTTTAAAATTCTTGAAAATCAGTTTGCGGTGGAAATTAGGAGTAGATTTTTTTATTTTGGACAAAACAAAAAATAAGCTATCCAGATATAAAGATCCAGAATTTCTTTGCTCTTAAAAGTAATTAAATATCATCATTTTTATATTCAATTTCAGATTATTTCAAATAAATTTTTTTTGTGAACAAGAACCAAACTACTAGCATCACAAAAACGTCATATTGTTGGTAGAAAAAAAGATAATTTAATAGGTTTTCAAGTTTTAGGTTAGGATGGCAATAGAATTTTTATTCAAAAATTGTAATTTTTCCATTTTATTTATCAGGAAACAATTATTATCTTGCTTATTATTGCCTTTTTAAAAATTTTAAGGTCATTTTTCTTCAAAACGTAAAAGTTCTATGTACAAATGTTCTTAGTACTTAAAAAATGGAACACATCATTCTCATGAGTCTTTACAGTAAATACAGAATTATGGGAGTTAAAGAATTTTTTAAATCCAAACAAACCAATTAAAATTAAAATTTCAGGTATAATTTTCTATAGAATTTTGCGGCGGCGAATTGATAACCAAATTAAGTTGAAATTGAAAATAATAAATTTTTTATGATTATGATTGTGTAGCGTTCACTTATGTACAATTAGCGATTTAGCGTTTTTAGATGTAGAGTTAAATTTTATAGAAGGACTACCGCCTTCCTCAAGATTATTAATTTAATTTATAAGTTACTAATTATTAATTTAATAAAATCCTAAATTTGTATGTTTGCATGATTAAGTATGAATTCAATAAATTATAATTAAATAATTAAATTTTATAATATATTTATTTTTTATTTTATTTTTTATATAGTAATTTATAAGATTTCAAGTAAATTACTTTTTATGTACAAAATGTCCCGAATCTTTTAATTCTGAAACATATAATTTCAAAATTTAAAAAAATGTATTTTTGAATTCCAATCAAATAATTGATTAAAATTTATACTTTGCCTCACATTTTTTAATTTAAACTGAAAGGTCATTAATTATTGGAAGGTTTTTAAAGACGTTTAAAAAAATAATCCTTTTTCTCGTTTTGTCGCTTATGTTTTTTGTAAAAAAAGTCTATCATTATATTTTTGGTTCAAAATTGATCTCGTTTGATTAAAAATTGTAGTATTTGGTTAAAATTCATATTAATTTGTGAAAAATGCAAATATTTTGCTAAAAAGTCATCTTTTTCGTTAGAAATTTATAAGCTTCGTTAAAATTTGAACTACTTTGTGTTTTTGATTTACATTTTTGGTCGAAAATTAATCTTCTGGGGATAAAAAATAATTTTTACGTTGAGCACTTTTGTTAAAAATTTGACTACTTTTTTGGAAACTAGTGTTTTTTTATTTAAAAAATAATTTCAATTTTTATTTGAAATTTAATCATTTTTATAATCGTTGAACTATTTTAAAGAAAATTTTACTTTTTTGTGAAAACTAAGCGATTTTCTTTAAAAAATCACATTTTTTAGTTGGAATTTTAACCTTTTTATAGATACTTCATTCTTTGGCTCTCAAAATGAAAAAATGTTGTTCAAAATTAATATATTGTATTACAAGCTTGTTTTATTTTCATAAATTATTAATATTGTGCTAGAGAATTAATTTATTTTGTTGAAAATGTAAATTTTTAGTTAGAAATTTATGTTTTTTCAGTAGAAAATCCAATGACTTGTTGAAAAGTTTAAATAGTTTATTAAAAATTTACATTCTTTATAAGTTTAATATTTAATTATTTCGTAGAAAATTTATTTATTTTGTTGAAAATTCACGTTTTGGTCAAAAATTAATTCTCTTGGTTATAAGTTCCTTGTTTTTTATTAAAAATGCAACTGTTTATGTCTAAATTAGTCTATTTTATTAGTAATCTAACACTGCGATGGCATATTAAGGTAGACTTCAGATATAAATGAAATGTTTTGTTAAAAATTCATAACTTTGGTTTTAATTGAACTATTTGATCAAAAACTAAATTGTTTTGATCAAAATTGAACCTTTTCTTCCAAAATTAAAATTTTTAAAGATTTACCTCTGTGGCTTAAAATTTATTTTTTTTGTTGACAATGCGGTTCTATCTTTGTTCAAAATTACTTTTTTTCTGAAAATTGCAACTTATCCAGCTAATGCGTAAAATGTAATCCTGGAAAAGCAGGAAACAAATACCTTTCTCGTGATTAATTTTTATCAAATAAATCAAATAGAATCAAATAAAAATTTTTTCAAACCTTTGGTGGAAAATTTTTACAAGAACAAAAAATCATAACTATTTTTAAAGCAAAACACTAACGATTATAATAATTTTTAAAAAACTATGAGATTTAGCTGGCCGTTTTAATCAAGGGAAGAAATTCCCGGTCATTTCCCAGTTGGCAAAAAATTATTGAATTCTTTTTAGCTCCTTGGAATTCTTTTAATTCAGTTTTCCATTCCTAATATCTAACACCCTAAAAAATATATAAATAATAGTTTGTTTTTTGTACGTCACATGTAAAATTAAAAAAAAAAACCTAGTCCCCAATTTTAGCTTTTTCATATATTAAAATGTGTGTAAATTCAATTTTCTCATAAATGAGAATATAAATAAAATAGCAATAATCAAAAGTAAAATAATAAAAAATATCGATCATTGATGAATACATTATTAAATGAATTAATATAATAGATTTTTCGAAAAAAATCGACAATCTGTCGAAGAAGTGAGTTTTTTTATTTTAAAAAACATTTTAAATAATAATGCTCTGCATAAATTAGAAACATTTTTTTGCTGAGATGCACCCTTATAAGATTTATAATTCTTTTGAATTATTTTGGATTCTTTAAATTATTTTAATTATTTAGAAACAATTTTGATTTCTTTGAAGTTGTGAACTCTGATGAGCATAAACATTTCAAGTGGTTAACTGCCGTCCAACTTTTAATTTAAACTTCGTTTGTGCGCATATATCACAGATTTTTCTATAAGACTTTCTAAACTTGTAGAAAGAAAACCAGTTTGTTTTTATTAAACGTATTATATTTATCCAGAAATTAAAGTTTTAGGTCTTACTTATACTGAAAAGATTCAAATAAAATAAGATTTATTCTTAAATAGAAAAATCTAGAAGATGTTACGAGAGCAAACGTCGTTTCTTTCAAATAAAAATAATATTTGAAGAAATGTTCCACATTGAATAAACGGATGGTACAGATAACAAAAGAACAGACATACAAAATTTAAGTTATGCTTATAGAAACTTAATTAAAGCCACAAATCAATACTGAACGATTTGAATCTGCAACGTGACGTCACACAAATCTGTCCGCGCAGACTTTAACTAACCTACCCACCTGCGTTCAGTGAAAACCTGGCATATAGACAGTCCATGTAAATAGCCTTAATAAGTTGCAATCTTGTCAGGCTCGAATGACTCAATAAGGAAAAATGGCAAATTTTGAGAACTTTGGCGCGGGGGATAAGAGGCAGGAAGGGGAGTCAAATTAATTCTCCTGCCTATCGCAGATGGCGCTGACGCAAAACGCCAAGGGCCACGCGCGTGCGCGCAAAGTAAATTGTTTGTTGTCGTCTGCTGCATCGTGCACTGGTGACAGTTACACAATTATTTAAAATGGATAAAAAACGTGTTCAGTAAGTAGTTGTGGATTAAAAAAAATTAATGACATGCAAGTGATAGGTTATAAGTTCCCAACACGACGTTCAATATGTTAACAGTTTTCAAAATAATATGCCAAGAAGAATTTGTAAGCTGTAGGTCAAAGTTGCTTTTTAAAAGATATAAATTCCAATGTACTTTATCAATCGTAATGGAATTATATCTTTTCATAAAAATAAGGCGAAATGAAGGTAATGAGACACAAGAATGAGAAATAAAACTCTAATTATCTTTTATTTTTTATTTTGCTTTTCTTATTTGCTTCATTTTATCTTTATTTTTCGTTTTTGGTTAATTATTTTGAGATGCAACGCACATGAGGATGGGTGTATACATATACATGCACCAATGATTGATGCTCGGCGAAGTTCTCCTGCCCATCGCAGAGTGCGCTGAATGTCGCCAATTATTTTCCACAGATTTGACCGAGCCTGAATCTTGTCAAGTTGCTCACTACAACCATGGCAATGGTATTTTGATCATGTATTGGTCCACCAAAATAAGTTTTTAAATAAAAAACTACCATGCCGTGGGTAAAAGTGAAGAAGTAACGAAAGATCCAAAAGTGTACTTTTATGCAGTGAGGGATATGCAAGTTTAAAATTTAATAAAAATATCGACACAAGCGCAGAAAAATATATTTTTATCTGTGGTAAGACTATTTATAATTTTAAAATGTAGTGTGTTTTAATTTTTAACGTGAATAATTGAGACTCCGAATTCTATAACCTCAAATAAAACTTGCCTAGTCGCTTTAGGCTGCTCGACTTGGCCCCTGATGGCTCGATAATCATTTCTCAAAAATTGAACTTTTTAACATGTCACTTTGTCGGAAATTTAATGGCGCGTCTTTTTTTCTTTCAGGAAAAACGTTGTATCTTCTGCCGATTCTGTAAAAAATAAAAAATAAACTTAACTTTTCAGAGAAGCAAATTTAATCAATATTTTCACTTCAACTTGCTCAGAAAGACAAAGTTCTTAATATTTTTAAATGAAAATTCGAGAACTTTTAAAACTGTTCTTAAAATCGTGTGCCATTGAAAATTCATTGGTTTTGTTGAATTAAGAAGTAAGACATTTTTCGGGCAAGCAGTATTAAAATAATTTTAGACAATTTTCAAACGCTTTGTTTATCGAGGGAATTTTGACTAAGCCCAATATCTTAAAAGATTCTTCACAACTTCATTTTTCTAGTTTTCTTCAGAACTAAACTTGTGAGTAAATTATATTACTGATAAGTTAAAATTGTTTAGCACGTATTCAGTACTTTTGGTAAAAACAGCATTAACATAGATTGTAGAAAATATTCTAAAGAAAATTATAAACTGATACAGTATTGTAGATATTAAATAGAAATTACGTCTAGTTTCTGAAATGAAAATAAAACCGAAAACTTAGACTAACTTTTTAAAAATAAATAATTACGCTTTGAATTCTCATTTTTATAGTAAATTTATATATATTTTCTAAAAGGACCCTGCACATATTTTTGGAAAATATGGTCCCGTTCATATTGGCTAAAACTGTAGTATAATGTAGTTTATAATATCTTGATCAAATAAAGTCCTTAGACACTTACTAATGAATTTGAAATAGATGTTAACGGGCTGCGAGAATAGTTCGAAAACGATGAGATTATTATTGTGGACCGTGTTTATCGTGATGCGCTACTGCTTCTTGAAAATCTTGGTATTAACCATCAAATCAAATCTATTTTTAAGTTCTTTCGAAATATCATGAACACGAACCATGTCATTGACATCGGCGATTTTTAAGGTTTTGCTAAATCAAATCTCAACAAGTATCGTCCTTGCATACAGATGGCTGAAGCGACCGTAGACATAGCCCAAACAATGTTACGAAAATTACAAAAACCCAACGTCGTCCAGGCTAGAGTTAGAATTGACAACCTGTATACCAGGAATTCTAAATGGATTCATTTAATGAACACCAAGTACCTCATTTGCCTAGGTTGGATAATGATTATTTGAAGGAACTGACGGTAGGGATCTAAAAGCTAAATCTAGCAGGAGGTTGCATCCAAGATAAGTTTGACAGGGAGCGAATCAAAGATTTGGAGTTGGGCGAAACTTTTTATGAACTAGGTTCAATCAGAGTGCGAGTGATTTCTGTTTTTAAACGAGCAACAAAGTATTAGATCTGGGTATCCTATGTAGAAGATAACTTAGTTTAAGCAGCCGATGATCAAGCGATACAGCTGAATGAAGCACAAAACAAAGACCGAATATTCGGGTACTACTGTACTTGCAAAACTGGTGCCAGGACAGTCGGATCATGTGCACATGTGGTTAGCATATTATGGTATTTAGGATACGCGTTCCATCAGCCAACAGTGAAATATCCTAGCAGATCTATAATTAATAACATTGCGGAAGCGGGTCAAGGGGAACAGTAGAATAAAATACCAAAACTCGTATTGTTCAAGCAAACTAATTCTTGTTGTTGTCTTTACTGAAATAGCAAATCTTACACTTATGTGGCTGTAACTTGTTTACACACTTCCCGATATTGCCTTCTTCGGTCGGACCGCATCATAATCTTACCTTATTTGGCTGGGAAACATCAGAATATTTCTATTATTAACCTAATCATTCTTTGATCTCGCCTTGACTGGCTCGATAATACTCCGTTTTTGCTTTAATTGACAGGATCTTGCACTGATATCGTGTTGGCACTGTCATCATCACCCGGATTTTTTTCCTTAATTGGATAGAGAGAGAGTTGAAACGACATAAATATTATCGATCAGGAGGTCCTAAGCTACAAAACGTCAAAGAGACAGCGAGATCGGCACGATCCCTGAGCGTAGTGTGCATGAAACGCTAACTTTGGTACAACACACCAGAAAAGTATTCTTTCCTCGATATTAAGACATGGATATTATTGTCAGCGGGATCCTAAGCTACAATATATAATAGGAACAGAGAGTTCGGCATGATTCCTGAGCGTGGTGCCAAACAGTCCTCTGTGGTCGCTGTAACTCTTTTCATCTGCATGAAAAGCGAAATACGATTCAACACAGACGCAAAAGTATCCTTTCGTCGACCTTTAGACGTGGATATTATATTTTAGGGTGTCCTAAACTACAAAAAATCAAAGGGAAAGTGAGTTCGGCATGATCCCTGAGCAAGGTGCCAAACAGTCCTAGAGGGTCCGTGGAACTCATCTCACGTCCATGAAACAGTACGTTTGGTCCCTCCTATCTCGAAACCTGGCGTTTTCTGGACCCAGTTTCTGAAGACTTTATTTGATCAAGATAATATTAAATACATTCCATAGTTGTGTGCGGAGTCCTTTTAGAAAAGAAATATAAATTTACTATAAAAAGAATAATTTAAGGCGTAATTATTTATTTAAAAATAGTTAGTCTAAGTTCCCCGTTTTATTTTCACTGCATACTGTGTTGAGATTAAATAATAAAAGGATTGAAATCTTGCTTCGTGTTGCTTCAGAAAGAACTACTATCCGAAATTTTCTATATATTAATACGATCCGATTGTTTTCTGGAAGAAAATTTAATTCTCTGTTTCTTGTTACAGAGTTAAGTTTACAGTTCGATCTTTTCCCTAATGATGACAATGTTCCTAATGTTCCTTGTGGCAGAGCTTCCAATTCTTCCGAAAGAAAGCATTGGCCTGACATTGACTTGAATCATCCTCCTTTTGAGTCTCCTCTTCGTGAAAGGTCCAGGTCGCCTCTTCGTGATAGGTTCAGGTCTCCTCCAGCAGAGTCTTCTGTCCATATTAGGTCCATGTTTCCTCTTGGCAGACGTGGTCCTGTTAGCATATTTGGATTCGAAATTAAAGACATTGGACTTATTCGGCTCATACCCAACACAAATCCGTCTCGTCGATTTGAAATAAAAATATATACTTTTCCTGATGATAAACGAATTCTATTGCACGGAGTAGGGCGTTTTAACTTCAAGCAAATGCCCGCCGACGAACGTCTCGTTTTAACAACATCTACTGATGATGCCGTTGCGATAGTGGAAAGTAATTCACTTCTTCGTGGAATGTATATTCATGGTGGAAAACGGGCGGGCATAAACATAAGAAGTGGAACCGTTTTCAAATTGTCCTCAGACTTAGTCAAAGAAACTCCATTAGGTAACCGTTTCGTAATCTCAAAGAATTTTCGAATCATAAATGTTATCTCCTAGAGATCCTATAGGTATCGCTGTGTCTCAAAGTCCCGCTGTTTTGATTGACTACGATTAAACCTGAACCAGAAGTGATGAAAAGCGCGCAATTTTCAAAACAAATTTTAAAATAAACTTAAAACTTTGATGAATAAAATAAGGAAAAACATAACATGAAATATAAACGTATCAAAACTGCATGCATTATATGAAATTAGATAAATTCGGAAACAATTAACTATTACATTTTGTGTTTAAAAGTTAAATTTCTCAGTTAAAAATGCAGGTATTTTTATGAAAATTGGTCTTTTTGGAGAAAATTTATGTTGCTGGTATAAAATTCCTCTTTCTGCTTTATACTTCATTTTTTTTGCTTAAACATTTGATTATTTTGTTAAAAATTCTTTTTTCTTGGTTCGGAAACTAAGTTTTATGTTATTGAAAATTTAACGGTTCCATTTTTAGTTGGAAATTTATCTTTTTTATCTAAACTTTCCTGTATCTTGTTAGAATTAGTGTTTTATGGTCGAAAATTATTCTTACTAGTTAGAATATTATGTTGAAAACTCGTTCTTTGTTTGTTTTAATTTTAATTATTCTTTAATCGTTAAAAATGTCAAGTATAAAGTGAAAAGTAAATGTATTTTGTCGCAAGTTCAATATTTAGGTCAGAAATGACTAATGTTTGTGGTTGAATATTTATTTTTTTGGGTGAAAGACTCATTGTTTTTGTTAAAAATGTATTTATTTGGTTGAAAATTGATTAATTTTGCTAAAAATTCGACTTGTTTATTTAAAAAAAATTTCTAACTGACTATTTTACTATTTCATGATTGATTTTAAATTTAAGTTTTGAAAATTCAACTCTTTTGTTGTAAGATCAGATACATCTTTAGTTGAAAATGCGTCTTTTTTATGAGAAAATGACATTCTTGATTTAAAATCTATTTAATTGTTTGAAAATTCAACTGTTTTGGTTAAGAAGTGATCATTTTTTATTTGCAAATTCTACTCCTTGGTTGAAAATTCTTTGGTGAAAAATTAATTTTTTTCGGTGAAATATTCATCATTATCGTTAGGAATTTATTTCTGTGACTAAAAGTGTATTTACTTTGTTGAAAATTCGACTCTGTGGCCAAAAAGTTTAACCTTAGGGTTAGAAGTTCAACCATTTGATTGAAAATGCATTTTTTCGTGAAAAAAAATAATTTTCGTTGAAATTAATCTTTTTGGTAGAAAATTCATCTGTTCAATTGATAAATCATCTATTAGGTTAAAAATTCATCTTTTTGCTTTAAAATTTATCATTTTAGTATACAATCTTTTTAAGTTATATTTTTTCAGTATGAAATTATAATATTTTGTTAAATATTGTTTAAACCTTTTGCTGCAAATATAAAATTTAACTTTCTAGTTGAAAATATTTAATTTAACCATAGACCACCTATTCAAATGTTACTTTTAGCATATAAATGAACACATGTATTTCGTGCTTCTAAATAAAGGATTCTAACCTGTTCCTAAAAAGACTTTATTTATTAAACCTCAAAAATAAATTCTTAAAGGAAAAAAATAATTTTTTCTTTTTAAGCAGGTTAATTGGCAAGGTTGAGAATTTTAAAAATATTTTGCGACAATTATTAAAATAAACTTTGTTGGATTTCCAAAAATTCAAAGAAATTTGTTTTTTATATCAAGGAAAATTATAATTATATAAAGAAAACGAAGGGGGGGGGGGGGGTAATTGTTCTAAGTAATGTGACAAATAATTCGACATGACTCAGAACCAATATTTCAACGTGTGTCGTAAGCGGTTGAAATTTTGGAACTGTCTCAAACAGTGATCAAATTGCAAAAATTTGAATTAAAACTAAGGAAATTAGTTTAGGTCGAAGTATTTTTTAAGCGAAATTATTTTTCTAATAATATTAAAAATTGAATTATTTTTTAAACATCGTTATAACATACCTTAAAATTTACAAAACCTCCTTATACTTTAAGTAGTTTTTAATTTCTATAAATTTGTTGTTTGTTTAACACGTTTAACATAGAATGTTTTATAAACAAAATAAAAAATTATTTAAGATAATAATCGAAGATTTTTAATTAATTTATTTTAAACAGAAAAATTCTTTTCTAGTGTAAAAGATGGCTGTTAAAAAAAAGCTTTAATTTAAAATGGAAGAATTACATTTTTAAAGCAATAATTTAATTTTTAACCTAAAAATATAATTTGCCAACCAAAAGGAGTCATAGTTTATATTTTAATCAAAAAGATGAAATTTATGCAAAAAACAGTAATTTGAAAACCAAAAAGATTAATTTTCAAGAAGTGAAGATTTTTTACACAGAAATAAATCATATTTAACATAAGTTGTTGAAGCTTCAAGCCAAAAGATAAATTTCATCTACAAAAATTAAATATTTATACGAAACAAATAACTTCTCAGAATATAGTAATTTCACACCAAACTGATCCATTTTTATTCCACAAAAATGTAATTTCAAACCTAGAAAATTATTTTTTGACCAAAAAAGGAGAACTCTCAACTAAAAAAAAATATCAATCTTAAAAAAGGGAAAATTTAAATTTTCAGTTGAAAAGTAATTTTATACCCAAGAAAAAAGCTTTTTTAGTAAACAGTTCAATGTTTAACCGGAAATAAGCCTTAAATCAAAATGATAAATTTTCAACAATTTACTTTAACTTTTATCCCAGTTTTTGAATTCTTAATTAAAAAAGAATAATTTTCAACCAAATTTTTCAAATTTAAACTAAATAGATAAATTTTTGACTAGAAATATAAATCTCAAAACAAGATTTTTTAACAAAATGATTCAATTAAAGCTTCCACACCAAATAGTTGAATATTCAAGCAAAGAAGAATAATTTTTAACCAAAAATTTGCATTTTTATTTTTTTTTTAGTTAGATTTCTACTGAAATAGATGAAATTCAAAAACAAAATGATAAATAAAAAAAGAAATAGTTGAATTTTTGGTTAAAAAAGACTTCAGTTGACTTTTTAAGATCGAAATATGAATTTTTACACCGGAAATAAGATTCTACAAAGAAAAATTAATATAAAATCCCAGTAGACAAATTTTTAACTAAAAAAATCATGTTTCTCTTTAAATGGATAAATTATATTTTTCAAACATAAAAATAGTTGAAATTTGAACTGAGATATACGACTTTCTAATGAAAAATCTACCATTTTTTTGTTAAAAGTTTAAATTTCATCCATAAAAGTTTTTAGTTCATTTTTCAATACAAAAATATAAAATTTTTAATAAAAAGTAAATTTTCTACGAAATACTTAAATATTTACCAAAACACAATAATTTTCAAAACAAACTTTCAAAAAAGTGTTAAAGTTTGAACCTAACAGTAGAATTTTTATTCTAGGATGATGAAATTTCTTCCAAAACTGAAGAATTAAAAAAAAAAAAAATAGAGAAATTTTCATACTAAAAAGGTCCTATTTTACTTTTCCACACAAAAATAATAATTGTAAACAAAAATAAAAATTTCTTTCCAATCGAAGAATTTTTAACTAAAGAATATGACTTTTTAGCAATATCGTTCAATATTCAACCAAACATTTGCATTTTCACTAAAGGGAAATAAAAATTCTACTAGAAAAGGTGAATTTTTATATCAAAAAGATAATTTTTTTAAAACAAGCTTTGAATTTTCATCAAAACAGATTTTTCCTTGAATTTGCAACACGAAAACACCAATTAAAAAAAAGTAAATTATCTAGATAATATTTGTATTTTTAATAAAATAGTAGCATTTTTTTCTTTCAAAACCCCTTAAGATCTTGTTTCGGTGAGAATTTAAAAAAAAACGAGTTTTCACATCGACAGATTCCCAAATAATACATTTTTCAATTTAATTTGTTTAAAAAAAACATCAAATTAATCAACTAATTATGAATGTTACCGAAATTATCCTAAAGTTCCTAATCAAAAGGACTGTTGTTGAAAAAAAAAAGTTTTTCCACCGACAAATGCACAAATAATGTATAGAAAAAATTGTCATTTTTTTTTGTCATATATATTTATGTATTAAAAAATTAAAAAACTAAATCAAAAATCAGGCGTGAAAACTTTGTTCTAAATTTTACCAGCTTTAAACACGAGCATCCAGGCCGGTCCCCAGATTCAGCCGGAATCGTATTTAAAAAGAGAAGTACTTTTTCCCCACTGTTCAATGGTACAGTGCTATCTCGGCAGGAATCTTCATTACCAGATCACTGTTTTCTTCCTTGGGTTGTATCTCAGCTATTTAAGTTCTATCCTAATTGCTATTTTCTTTTAAACTTCATTTGAGTTTTCCGAAATAAGTATGAAACCAAAAGAACATGGAAAATAAAAAATACGTTTGTACCTTTAATAATAGACAATGGAGCCAGATTTCAGTAATTAAAAAACAATTTACGACCCGGCTACTGCAACTGTATCTGACTGCCATGGAGTAATTCTCAGACGAATATAAAAGTCATTTCTGATGACAGTTAACTTTTTCTTAATTAATTTTTATTAAAACAAAGTTTGCATTGTATTTTTTGTTTTGAAACTAAAAATAAAGATGCAACAAATTCCAGCCTAAGCACGATATAGAATAATTTTTGGATTCAATTAATACATACTGGACGAAGTAGAAACTACTGAAATCCTGCTTATAATTCGTTTAGAAAGAATCCCTTTGTCAAATTCTCACTATGGAGGGAAAGTTACGTTTGAACTAACATCAGATTTAAGGATTTTTTTTTATTCTGATTAGAATATTAGACAAAAGATAACATATTGTATAATATTGCCACAAACGGTTCGTGCTGTACTAAAATACGATTATGTTTGTAACAAAGTTTAATCCTCTGTTTCTTCTTACAGAGTTAAGTTTACAGTTTGATCTTTCGCCCGATGATGATCATCTTCCTGATGTTACTCCTGGCAGACCCTTCAACTCTTCAGAAAGAAATCGTTTGCCTGATATTGACCTGAACCATCCTCCTGTCGAGTCTCCTCTACGTGAGAGGTCCGGATCTCCTCCTGCAGGGCCTTCTACTCATCGTAGATCCATGTTTCCTCCTGGCAGACATGATCCTGTTAGCATATTTGGGTTCGAACTTAGAGACATTGGACTTATTCGGCTTATTCCCAACGTAAATCCCTACCGGCGATTCGAAATTAGAAGATATACTTTTCCTACTGATAAGCCTATTCAATTGCGTGGAGTAGGACGTTTTATGTTCACGCCCATGCCAACCAACGAACAAATAGTTTTAACAACATCCACTGATGATGTCGTCGCCATAGTGAGAAACAATTCAAATCTTCGTGGAATATATAGTTATGGTGGAACACGGGTGAGCATAAACATGAGAAGTGGAGCGGTTTTCAGATTGTCCTCAGAATTAGCCAACGAAACACCATTAGCTCAACGTTTCGTAATATCAAAGAATTTTAGAATAATAAATGTAAACGACATTCCTCCTCGTTACTAATTGTCAAAACGTAAGGTATCGGAAAATTCCATAATGCTGTGCTCTTTCAATATTCTGGTTGTTACGAAACCAGACGAAAATGTTTAAAATAATTGGTGATTACAAATAAAGATTTAGTGTATTATAGTTCTAAAGACTTCAATCCTTTGAGGTTTGTTAATATGAAGCTTGTGGGATTGGGATTTGTGGGTTTGTGTTTTGTACGTTTCTGGATATGAAGCTTGTTAGGTTTGGGTTTGTGGGTTTGGGTTCTGTAGGTTTGTGGATATGAAGCTTGTGTATTTAGAGTTTGTGTGTTTGAAATTGTTGATTTGGGACTTGTGGTTTTTTTTTATATCGAGCTAGTGGATTTGGGTCTGGTTAGTTTAAGGTTTGGCGTTTTTGCATTTGGGGCTTGTTAGTTTGTGGGTTCCGGGCTTGATAATTTGGAGTTTATAGGTTTGGGGACGAAATTTATGCAGAAATTCTAGGTTTTTAACCAAATTTTTTAAATTTTACTGCAAAGCCTGACGTGCTGGCTCAATTCTGCGAATGAATTCGTGTTCGGCGACCCCAAAAACATTAAGTATATCTATTATAGTCCCAGTAGACTTCCAAAACCATTGTGTGGTCCTGTGTAATTACTGTGATTTAATTCCCAGCGGAACGAAGAAGATCCTTTTCAGAAAAAAAATGGATTCAAACAAATCTTAATTTCATAGCATCGAGTCTGAATAGAAGGTTAAGAATTTCTGTTATTCTCTAATGAAAATGCAGATTACTTCAAAAATTTGAATCGCATCACCTGGAATAATAATTAAAATATATCATGAAACTCTAATTCATGTAACATTATACCTTCGAACTGATTCTTATTCCCGAAATTGGACATGTAAATAATTCAAAAATCTAGCATTGCGCACATTTGTAGCTACACCAAACTCTCGCTTTCAGTCACCGTGTTGTCACTCTTCCTAGAACTACTGGCTCCCTAAGTATCTCAGGGGAGCAGAGCGAGAGCAGTTGCG
>NC_046663.1:15504048-15529750 GCF_010883055.1 Belonocnema kinseyi | reverse complement strand
TTTGTCACGAGGACAACCGCAGGACTTCGCTATGAGTGGAGGCTAATCTGAAAAACTGCATCCGATCCCAGCGAAATCGCGGTAGAATTTCAGCCACAACCACGTCTCACGACCATGAGATAGGTGGTTACAGTCTGTAACGAAATCAGTACGATGATCCGACAAAAGTCTCATGCACTTTGAGGACACGGAGCGACACAAGGACGAGCGCCTTCTGAATTTTTCCCGCAAGTGTTTACCATATCGTTGACACGCAGGGATGCTTTTCAGGCTACTAACTAGTGTAAGCTTGGCACCTACAAGAGCGCCGATGATCAGCGCGTTTCGTTTGACAGAATATTCCGGGTACAACCCTTGCAATTCTCTTTCCTTTCAATCTTCTTGGCTATGAGGTTTTTTCAGCTGGTGCCGAAAATTCGATGAAGAACATGGTTGGTTTGTCGAAGTCAAGAAGAAACATGTCAGGCCTCGAGTGTGCAACAGAAACAATTGCCGAGAATATAAAGTTTCAGTATATGCGGCACTTCTGATTGTCGACAATTGACTCGATTTCCCTAGGAGCATTTAGAGGAGCGATATCAAGATTAATGCCGCAAGAGTGACAGAGATGGTAATAAAGCACACATAGTGCCGCAATGTGCTTCTGGATGTAGGTTGGTCCCGCATGAGTTGGACAACTAGACAGTATGTGTAACAAATGCTTAAGGTGTGCATGGCACGCCCTGCAACTATCATCGATAACATCTTCGCTCAAAATGTGGCGACGGTATGTTAAGTTGGAAATAACTACGTCGAGACATGCCAAAATAAAACCCTTCGTGCCAGACTTTAATACATGTGATTTAAGGAAAGCAAAAGTTACCTTACATGACATTGAATGATCCTCAACATTTCTGTGGAAGATGCCGTGCATCCTATTATTGAGGAGCTGTTCACGGAAGTTTTTTTCTTGTGCTTTCTTAATCCGGACTTTCAGGTTCAAGCACTCGAGATAGACAAGATTTAATCAATTTTGCTTACCCGTAAAGCTGAATTTAAGACCGAGTCTTCCTGACCATTTTAAGAAGAAGGTTGCTTCCTTTTGCGACTCTTTGTGCTGTACCCAGAATGATCCTATTGTGAAGACATTCGTAGTTCAATATTCTGCGACCACCTTGACGTGGTGAGATGTAGAATCGCGGAACAGAAGACTTTAGATGCATGCTTCTGTTCACGTGCATAACCTTTCGTGCCCCGATATCAAGGGATATCGTGCTATTATGTAACTTAGATGATTGGTGAGACGCCAGAAGTAATTATAATGAGTGGGAAGGTGCTGCCTTTCGAACCATATATTAATAATTGAATTGGAGTAATATCGTTTAACGCGCCAAGTGTTCGCATCAATTTACAACAATTTTAAAACACTTTTAACTACGTTTGTGCGGAGCAATGTATCTATCTACATAAGGTATAAATTAATTAATTCCGGAAAATTTTTTTTTCTACGTAATTTTGTTCTTGTTTTGTTTGAATGGACGGTTAGAGAAATCCAAATTTTGGATGTTTTCAGCGTGGTTCTTTATTTAAAAAAACGCAAAACTCGAAAATGACGCTTTGTTCGTGGTCTCATACGCTAGAGATTTCCTGAAAATTTAAAGAAACGGCACAAATATTACACTCTTTTGGAAAAACCAATTCAACGATCCTCAATCTAACGAAATCGTCCGGCTGTCCAATCATTTTTCTCTCCGATGCGGATTCTATGATCTATACACCATAAGGGGGACTAACCAACAAAGCGATAAGTAAAAGCGTTTGATAATCATCAACATTGTTTTAAATTCGCATTTTTGAGTTCGCAACTTTATACTCGTTCAATCATTTTTTTTATGTCTTTTAAATCTATAAATTACAAAATATTTTAATTTACATGATTCGTACGACGAATTGGAGTGATGCGTGTGTATGTTTGAATATTGAATATCATTTTAAATGGCGTGTTAAAATTTTTAATTGAAATTTAATTGTCGTTTGTTTTCGTAATTGTTCTCTTTATATTTAATTTGATTTTTGAATAATGACAATAAGAATATCAGTCTACTCGACATATGTTTTAAACGTTGATGAAACAATTTTTAAAAATTTTCAAATTTGAATTTAAATAAACAATAATTAGAGTTTATTGTTACAACTACAAATGAATAGATTATGACCTTGATGGCAAGCATGTTCGTTGCAGATAATTTGTTCGTCGCCAACAGTTCGGAAGACCATATCTGCCGGATAACGCTGTTGCATCTGCTTTGGATGTTACCCTTTATAGATCTCACATCCTGAATGTCGCTGTGTGGCACGCCCAGGTATGCATAAGTCTCTCCAGGTTTTCCTCGTTTCAAATAAACCTTGGCACATTCGTCCAACCCAAATTTCAGTCCTATTTCCTTGGTATATCGTTCGACAGTCCCTAGAGCTAGATGTATTAGATCTTTGTTTTGAGCATAGATCTTATAATCGTCCAAGTAAAATACATGAGTGACCTTGTTCTTTCGATCGACAGGTTTGCCGCAAAAGTACCCATCGGAATGACGAAGTGCTAGAGATAGCGGCAGTAGTATCAGGCCAAAGAGGAGTGGGCTCATGGTGTCGCCCAGAAAGACACCTCTCTCAAAGGTCTTATGAGAGCACTACACGTCTCCTTGAAGCTATTTATGTTATCTCAGTGTTCGTCTAGTCTATGCTGCACTTCGTAGACTTCTCTTTAAAATATTTCCACCATCTCTGGTTTAGGAAGGTTGTCGACAGTATCTGGAGCGTCTTGGAAGAGTCGAGATGGGTCAGAGAGAAACTGTTGATTCTCACTGACCCACCTCTCTCCGCTCTAGACTTCTCTTAGCGACAGATAGTATCCGTATTCTCTCAACATTATGCTGCCTGTTGTTCAGCAGCTTTGACTTGTTTAGTGTGTGAAAACGGGTCCGGAGTTCGCGCGCGAACTTTCGATCATTGGCGGGGAAATTTCTGCCAGATATGATGTAGTAAATCACACACTGAATGCGGGACACGTACTGTCTTGCCGAGCCTATCTTTGTGGCGATTTGATGCATTCGTCTTTTGATCTTATGATCAAAAACTGATAGTCCAGAGGACGGATTCTACGGAAAATTGTCCACGAAGCTCGTCATTTAGTTCAGCTAGATCTTTGGGCTTGAGAGAAACCTGGGTGTTAATATTTCTCCGGTTCACAAAGCATCGCTCTTCCTCTATGGGATGCCTGCCCACTGTTAGTCTTAGTGTCGCCTCACTTTCTCTATAATCGGCTTGTTCTGGCTGTGGTAGAGTAGGCGCTCCGCTTACATAGCCCCCTCTTTTAAATACTTCGGTATGATTTCGTAGACATCGATGCGAAAAGTGCAATAGCTCCGGGTGTTTCTCGCAGCACAGAGCATGCAGTCGTGCTATGTAACCTCGTTAAGGGGCCACACTCGCATCGTAGCTCTCTAGCAAGTCGTGATTCAGTCAGTACGTCCACCTAAAGGTCCCGAGCTTCCACCGATCCATGGCATTGAATCCATCTTTATTAGCTCCCACAGCTCTAGAGTTGTCGGTAACCCTTGGGGGTTAATTCCTTCGGGACCACCCCTGGACAATTGTCCGCGACTGCCTATTCATTTTTGTAACCATATTCAGCAGAAACCCTTGGTACAGGGACCCTTTATCTGCAACCCGAGGACGCGTTCGGTGAATAAAAGCGAGAGCTTGGATTACTGAAAATAATTAATAATTTTATGAGAAAGAGCCTGAACATTTTATTTTACCATATAACACCCATTAAAATTTTACTTTTAAAAAATAAATAAACATGTATATTTTCTTCCTTACAATAAAGATACTAACCTATTACTGAAGAGGATTTGATTAAGCAAGCTCAAAATTCTTTGGTATGGAAAAACCAAAAAAATATTCAATCTTTTCTTTAAACAAGATTACCTTTCAGGGTTAAAAAATTTAAAGATACTTTGTGACAATAAATTTTTATTATAATCAAAAAATTTTTGGGGTGATTGTTTTTATTGGTGAAAGCTTCTTTAAAACATTCCTCGACTTTATTTAATCTCAATATACAATGGGTAATTAAACAAAATGAGGCATTCTTTATTGAAACTAAATAAACCTTTTCATTATTGAATAGTATAGTTGAATGAATACGGAAGCTGTTTATTTTTATCATTGACTGTTCCAGGGATTAAATGTTACCAAAGGATCGCAGAACCGCAATTTTTCCGTATCTTTCAAAACCTCTTATGATCTTCTTAACGGTGAAAAGAATTAATAGGTTTTTGTATATATTGTGTAAAAATGCGAAAAATAACTCAAAAAGGAATAGAGGGGTGAGTGTCATGAAAATCTTTCAAATCCTGGCATTCGTGGTCTTAGCTTTGAAAAGTCATCCTTACGTAATCAATGGACGCTACTTTAGTCTTTCACAATTTGCCTTTGAAATAATTTTTTAAGTAATTTTTTAAATATAACTAAAACTGAATTTTGTGCGAAAATATTCTTTAAAAGGCTATTGAGATAAGCCTTAAATTTTATTTGTAAGATTAATCGCACTTTAAAGACTTGATCTTGAAATTTCCAAAACTTGGATCCAGGTTCAAATTTATAAATTTATTTGATGTCTTATCAAAGTAATAATATATAAAATACCATTATAATGAAATGTAAATATTTTAGGTAGACAAGCTTCTCGATTTTAATTAAATTTATTTTTTTAAAAAAAGCAGAATATATATGTTGAAGTATTATAATATTTATCAGTTATATGGCTGAGCAAAATCGTCATTCATATATTAATTAATTTTTCCTCCAATTAGAAAAGATGAGGATTTTGCATACTGTCGTTTTATCCTGGGCGATTATTCTCGGTTCTATTGGTGAATATAATAATATAATATATGTATAAATTTAAGTGTGTATAAGTTTTGAAAGATTAATTTAATCAAATTATCATCTGGTGTTGAGGGCCAAAAAGAAAAGTCAAGTTTGCTACCTAGTGATGTTGGATAAAAATTCAAAAAGCTAGAGTATTTTCAAAATTGTTAGGACAATTTTTTTCAAGATATAAAAATATATGTACGTCTATTTATACACAGCAAATCTGTGAGACATTATTTTTCTGGATTTAGATAAAAACGCTGCAGCCCATTGAAAGTTACAATTATCGGTCTTTAGATAATTGTAGTTTTTAATCATTTGTGAAGGTTTTTACCCAACTGCAAATGAATAATAATATAAAAAAGTCGTTTTGAATTTCCTTCTCTTCTTCTGTTTTTATTTTGTCTTAACTTTTCTTTACCAGTCACTTGAGTTTCCTTTTTTTGTGTCTGTTTTGTGTGTTGTGTCTGTCATTTTTAAGACTTGAGATGTGTCTATGTTCACTTTCTGTTTCGGTCCTCTCAATTATTCTTTCACCCTGATCGAAAATATTTATTGTGTCATTGAAAGTGTCTCCGAAGGCATTTTTACTTTTCTGAGATCTCCATCAACTGGGGCGTAGCACGCTATGATAAATAATCTTCTGATTCCTACCTTCATTATCGCCCAGAGCAATCAGGGAGAGACGAAATCAAGAACTCAGAGATGGTGCTGCGCTTCCTCATTTAAAATCAGACCTACTTCGTGCCAAACATATAATTCACTATCTGCAGTTGACCATCTTTCAAATCCGCCTTGCAACACTACAATAATATTTAAAACCCAAATAAAAAAGCTTTCAACTCCGCACTTCAGGAGTTGCAATAAAATTTTTAAAAAATGGTTAAAAGGCTGGAATTTCTGCATAAATTTCGTCCCAAAACTAACAAGCCTCAACCAAGAAACTAATAAGCCTCAAACTCAAAAACCTCAAGCCTACAAACCCACAAGCACATAAACCCTAAACCCACCAACCCCTCATTATACTAATACCTTAATTGGTACTATAAGGACTGAGGTATTTGAGGTTTTGGGTCTGAGATTTTTGTATTTGGGTTCTGGAGGTTGGGGCTTGTCAGTTTGTTGGAAAATAAAATTTTCAGACTTGAGGTCAGTTAATGTCAAGATTTATGAAGTTTTTAAGTCTGAGTAAATCTTGTACTTTGGTCAATTTATAATGATGCTATTCAACATCTCCTCGCCTCTCACGAGGGAGTGCTTATTTAGCGTGGGTCTCCTAGTCTGTCACGACATTTGTTCTTTCAAACTAGATCAATCATCATCCTTTCTTTTCGAAATAACTTGTCTTTTTTGTTTCAAATGAGCTAAGAATAGATCTTCGTTTATGTGGTATTTTAGTATCACGTTGCAGGCGACAGCAGCAATCAGGCATAATATTTTCATTCCAAACACCCTGTTATCTTCGTTCCATTGTTTTAGTATCCTGATGAAGCCTTTCACCCTTCTCCACACGGAAAGCCCCAAGATAATTTCGGGGCTTGTAGGTTTGTTGATATGGTACTTGTAGGTAAAAGGCCTATTTGATTTGTACGTTTCAGGCTTGTTAATTTGGGGTTTGTAGTTTTGGGGACGAAATTTATGGGGAAATTCCAGGTTTTTAACCATTTTCTGAATCTTACTGCAACTCCTGAAGTCCTGGCTTAATTCTGCGAATGGATTCGTCTTCAGTGACTCCAAAAACATAAAGTATACCTATTAGAATCTCAATAGTCTCCAAACACCATTTTTCGTTCATGATGATGAAGATGATGATTTTGATGAAGTAAACTAGTCTTAGAAAGGTGCCAGGGGTTATGATTTTTAATTAATTTTTTATCTTGTTTTCGTTTAAGACAACTATCAGAAGTTCCGTTAAATATACTAGCGATTTTTTTTTCTCGGGTGTCAGAATATTTCTGTAAAGATAGATATATAAATTATAATCTTTAACAGGTAATTGTGGGTTATTATCTTTAGTTTAAAATTTGTTTATTTAAGTTTAAGGCTACTTAGACCGGCTCAATTAAATGCAGTCATAATTATCTTCATTTTAGAAGTAAAAATTAAGGCTCCACTTTATTAATATATATTATTGAACTACAAAAAATTATCTGTTAAAATTATTATTATAATTAAACCTAAAATTTAAATTTAAATTCAAGCATAAAAATATGTCCTGCTAAAATATCACAACTATTGACTAGGAGCAAACCGCGAAATGAGCGGAAACTGATAAATCATTCTTTAAGTAGCAACCTATATTTTCTCGCAATTTATATTAATTTTTAAAAGCAGCTGTTTTAGTAGACACTATGTCGCATGCTTCGTTGAGAGTGATGGATTGACATCAAATAAAAAAGATTATACGAATTACCATATGAATATACATAAGGTATTATATCAGTTCTTTCTTGAAATTAACAACTGTGGAATGTAAACATCAAGTGAAGATAGGTTTCATACAAATAATCGAAGATATAACGACTGCAGGTTATACTTTATAATTTGATAAAAAACCAGAATATCCATTAAATAATGAATTTAATGAATTTTCTGGTTCTTCATTAAATTAAAAAGTATAACCTGCAGTCGTTATCTCACCGAAATTCTTGATTAATTTCACAATTTGCATTTCATTTTATTTTAAAAAATGAAGATTGCTTTTACTCTTGTTTTATTTTTCGTACTTGTATTCAGTTCTATTAGTAAATATAGTAATATAACACATCTATAATTTCCAGTGAGTTTTCAAAAAATAGGTAAAGTATGAATCAGTTAGCATTAATCTTTATTCCGTTACATGTGCTATTTCCTTTTGAGCTTTTTTGAGGAAAGAAGAAAATCTAATGTAAGAAAAATTCATCGAAAAAATGACAAAATACAAAAATAATAACAGAAATTCAATCTTCTAGAACGTATCTACAGCATACTACACCGAATTTTCCGATCAGGATTTATTTTTCCAAACCTTCTTTTCGTGCCCTGTGCAAGTCTTCTCATGCCAGGCATTCATCCTTGCGGTTACTTGATAATATTACCACTAAGAAGTTGCCGCATATAAAAATACGATTACCTAATGTAAGAAAATTTAATCCTCTGCTTCTTGTTGCAGACTTCAGTTTACAATTCGAATTTCTACCGAATGGTGAGCCAATTGTTGTTGTTCCTCGGGGCAGATCACCTAATTCTTCCATAAGAAATTATCCACCTGAGATTGACCCGAATCATCCTTCTGCTGAGATTTCTCCTCCTGCCAGGTCCAGGTGTCCTAATGTAGAACCTCCTGTTCATTTTCAGTCCAGGTTTCCTCATTCCAGGTATGGTGTTTTAACCATACTTGGATTTGAACTTGAAAACATTGGACTTATTCGGCTCATTCCCATCTCTAATCCGTATCGGCGTTTCGAAGTGCAAAGATATACTTTTCCTGCTAATAAGCAACTTCAATTGCGCGGAATGGGACGTTATATTTTTACGCCCATGCCAACTGACGAACAAATTGTCTTAGCAACATCTACTGGTAACGCCGTTGCCATAGTTAACAATAATACAATTCTTCGTGGAATATATAATCATGAAGGAATTCGAGTAGGCATCAACACAAGAAGTGGTGCAGTATTTGTACTGCCCCCAGACTTAGCCGATGAAACTCCATTAGGTCGTCGTTTTATAATTTCAAAGAATTTTAAAATAATTAGTATAAACGCCATTCCTCCACATCAGTAATCAATTTAAAAAGTGTAAGGCCACGAAAAATTCTGTAACACTCTTCGTTGATAATATTGTTTTCAATCTGAAGTAGTACTCCACTGTTAATAGATACCAATAATTACAAATAAAGAGTCGGAGTAATACATTTCTAAAGACTTCAATACTTACAAAATTCCCCAGTGTGTTTTTCAGGAATGGATAAGAAAGAGGTGTTGTATTCCCATGCAATTAAATTATATATCAAATGAAACAAGAGAGAGTCCTTCGGTTTGAAAAAATATTTAGGAACAATGTGCAAATTAATCAATTCTGTAGCATTTGATGATCTTATTTACTTATGGGTAATTGCCGATCGGAAGGCAATTTAAAGACAAACATTTCTACCCCCGCCCGCCTTTTATCTACGTAATTTTTGTTTGTTAGAAATTTTTTGCTAGTTATTGTTACTGGAATCAGACAAGGTGCCTGAAAACTTTAATTTTAAAACTTTTTGATTTTCCCTTGACTAATTTTTCATTTTCCTTGATCATTAATATTAAAATACCAGCATTTCAATCTCGTAATATCTTTAACAACAAATATTCTATAAACGAAATAAAACAGTATTTTAGGTGCTGATTAAAAATTTTTGATTTATTAATTTTTCTACTATAAAAAAATGGCTTTTCTAACTAAAATGACGAATTTCGAACAAACGAAGATTTTTCTCTCAAGAAAGAAATAAAAGTCGATTTAAACTGTTTAAACTGCAATCTAAACTAGGAGTTTTTTATACAAATATTGAAATTCCAAAATAGGGCTTTTCAGCAAAAAAGTAATTTTTCACAAAGCTGATTATTTTTTTTTAAATTGACAATTGCAAACAAAAAGATTAATTTTAAAATAAAAATTTAATTCTTCAAAAGAAAATACGACTTTTCCACAATGTGGTTCAACCAAATCTTTCAAACGAAATAGTTAAATACTCAAGCAAAGAAGAATACTTTTAAATCTAAAACTTTTCGTTTTATAAAAAAAATAATTTTCAAATTGAAAAAATGTTGAATTTTTTGTTACTAAAGATTGAAGTTGCCTTTACAAGATCAAAATATGAATTTAAAAAAGTAATAATTTTTAACGGAAAAAATTGAATTTTTAATCCAAAAAGGCACATTTTTGTCAACAAAAGAGATACATTTTTATCAAAATAGTTGAATTTTCTACCAAATTAGTTGCATTTTTGTTTTAAATAGATTAAGTTTGTACCATAGCAGATGCATTTTTAATAAAAAACGAAAATTTTTTTTTTTAGTCGAACTTTCATCCAGAAAATATTTCAATTCATTTTTCAACACCAAAATATGAACTTGGAACAAAATTTTAGCTTTTACGCTTTGGTTACATTTTTAACAAAACAGCAGACTTTTTAACCAAAAGTATTACTTTTCAACCATGTAGTTGCATTTTTATCCAAGAAAGATATAATATCTGTTAAAGCAGGTAAATTAAGAAACAAAATATAGTTGAATTTTTATCCAAAGCAGATTCAATTCACCAGTCAATACAAAAAATCTTAAATGGCAAATAATATGTATATTTGTTTAAAAAAGACGGCTTTAAATAAAAAAAGACGCGTCCTTAACTTTAGCTAAATTTAAAAAAGGAATTAAATTTCTTATGGACAACACTTAGAACAAATATTTCAACGTGTGTCATAAGCGGTTGAAATTTGGGAACTGTCGTAAATAGTGATCAAATTGCAAAAATTTGAATTTAAATTAAGGAAATTAGTTTAGGTGGAAGTATTTTTTGAGCGAAATAATTTTTCTAATCATATTAAAAATTGAATTATTTTTTAAACATCGTTATAACATACCTTAAAATTACAAAAACCTCCTTATACTTCATGTAATTCTTAAATTCTATAAATGTGTTGCTAGTTTAACACGTTTAACGTAAAATGTTTTATAAACGGAATAAAAAATTACCTAAGATAATTTTCAAAGATTTTTAATTTATTTATTTATTTTAAACAAAAAAATTCTTTTCTACTGTAAAAGATGACTTTAAAAAAACGCTTGAATTACGAATGGAACAATTAAATTTTTAAAGCAGTAATTTAATTTTGAACCTAAAAATATAATTTGCCAACAAAAAGGAGTCATAGTTTATATTTTAATCAAAATGATGAAATTCATACAAAAAACAGTAATTTGAAAGCCAAAAAGACTAATCTTTAACAAATAAAAATTTTTTACACGGAAATAAATGAAAGTTAAGATAAATTGTTGAACCTTCAAGCCAAAAGATAAATTTCATATAAAAAAATTAAATATTTATACGAAAAAAAATGTCTTTTCAGAAAAAAAGTAATTTTGCACGAAACTGATCATTTTTATATCACAAAAATGTAATTTCAAACCTAGACAATTATTTTTTGACCAAAAAAGGAGAATTTTCAACTGAAAAAATATCAATCTTAAAAATGGGAAAATTTACATTTTCAGTTAAAAAATAATTTTATATGCAAGAAAAAAGCTTTTATAGTAAACAGTTCAATGTTTAACCGGAAATAAGCCTTAACTCAAAATGATAAATTTTCAACAATTTACTTTAACTTTTACCTAAGTTTTTGAATTCTTAATTAAAAAAGAATAATTTTCAACCAAATTTTTCAAATTTAAACTAAATAGATAATATTTTGATTAGAAATATAAATCTCAAAACATGATTTCTTAACAATGTCATTCAATTAAAGCTTCCACACTAAATAGTTGAATATTCAAGCAAGAAGAATAATTTTTAACCAAAAATTTGCATTTTTATTTTTTTTTTTAAATTAAATTTCTACTGAAACAGATGAAATTCAAAAACAAAATGATAAATTAGAAAACCCAATAGTTGAATTTTTGGTTAAAAAAGACTTCAGTTGACTTTTTAAGATCTGAATATGAATTTTTACACCGGACATAAGATTCTACAAAGAAAAATTAATATAAAATCCCAATAGACAAATTTTTAACTAAAAAAATCATGTTTCTGTTCAAATGGATAAATTATTTTTTTCAAACAAAAAAATAGTTGAAATTTGAATTGAGGTATACGACTTTCTAATGAAAAATCTACCATTTTTTTGTTAAAAGTTGAACTTTCATCCACAAAATTTTTCAGTTCATTTTTCAACACAAAAATATAAAATCTTAAATAAAAAGTAAACTTTTTACGAAATACTTAAATATTTACCAAAACACAATAATTTTCAAAACAACCCTTCACAAAACTGTTAAAGTTTTAACCTAACAGTAGAATTTTTATTCTAGGATGATGAAATTTCTTCCAAAACTGAAGAATTAAAAAAAAAAAATAGAGAAATTTTCATACTAAAAAGGTCCTATTTCTCTTTTCCACACAAAAATAAGAATTGTAAACAAAAATAAAAATTTCTTTTCAATCGAAGAATTTTTAACTAAAGAATATGACTTTTTAGCAATATTGTTCAATATTCAACCAAACATTTGCATTTTCACCAAAGGGAAATAAAAATTCTACTAGAAAAGGTGAATTTTTATATCGAAAAGACAATTTTTTAAAAAAAAAGCTTTGAATCTTCATCAAAACAGTTTTTTCATTGAATTTGCAACACGAAAACACCAATTTAAAAAGAACGTAAATTATCTAGAAAATAGTTGTATTTTTAATAAAATAGTATCATTTTTTTTCTTGCGAAACCCCTTAAGATCTTGTTTCGGTGAGAATAATTTATAAATTTATTATATGTCAAGTAAAACATATAACATCTCTAATAAAAACAATTAAGAGGGGGGGGGGTCATAATTGAAATAATAATTTTTTCTTTGTTTCTGTCTTTGGAATAATTTTATACGACATTTTTTAAATATAATTAAAATTGAATTTTGTAAGGAAATATTCTTTCAAATCCCACCCAAATTAGCCTTAAATTATTTTAAGATTAGTCCCATCTTTAAGCTATGATTTTAAAATTTCCACGACTTGGATGCTATTTAAATTGATCATTTTTTATCGGGTATCTTATCTCGCACTTAAAAATTTACCTGTAATCACATTAAAAAAATAAAATCTATACCGAAGTGATAATTTCAGTTATAAAGAAATGTAAATATTTTAGAGGAAAGCTCATAATTGCTTATAACCTGTGAGATAACGACTACAGAATAAGTTATTAAGTGACAAAATATTTATTAGTTTCCTCTTTGATCTAAATCGACGTTATTACATTAATCAGATTTTCCTTCAATTAGAAAAGATGAGGATCGTTCAGACTCTCTTTTTATCCTGGGTGGTTATCTCCAGTTCTACCGATGAGTTCAAAAATATAATACAGTGAAACCCTTCAATAGCCCTCCCTTCTATAGCCCTTCTAAAAATTAACGTCGCGCCACCGGTAGGTGTAACAGAGGGAGCTCGGGGTCTGCGTTTGTCACTCAGACGAGCACGCAAGCGTAAACAAATAAAAGCGGAGCGAGCTAAAATAAGTTAGTTCGAACCCACTGTCCGCCCCAAAATCGGCGCTATAGAAGAGTTTTGTTGTATATGCTATAAAATTAGGTCAATTTTCACATTATCATCTCAGTGAGAAGTAACTAATTTAATAAGAAAAAGACAATACTTATTTAACCAATTAAGATCTGTTAATTTGTTATGACCTCTTGTTATAGAAATATATTGAGAATTACAAAATTAAATTTTGGAAAAAGGACACAAGATACAATAATATTTTATTTAATCAAATTTGTTGCCCAAATTATAATCTGAAAATTTGTGTCGAAACTATATGATATTATTTGCATTTTAAGTTTCAATTGTAAAAAAACTCGCTAAAAGTAAACAATTTACATTTGTGGAAAATTACACATGTTGGAATAAAATGTTGAATACCAAAATTGTTTTTTTTATAGGATGCACACTTTTTACATTCTCATTTTAAGACTACTTGTTTCGAGACTTAGATATTCTATATAAGGCTATGAGCAGTGGTCGAACAGGTGAAAACTTTACCCTTATTACTTTTTTAATAAAAAAAATTATTGGAATTATTGAATTTACAAAATTCCAAAAAACAAACGTACATGAACATTTCAAACCAAACAACGAATGTTATGAAAAAGTACTAAAGCAGCAAATACGCTTTATTTTAAAAGCCTTATAAGAAAATGATAACGAAATTTTAAATTTATTTGAAAAACTAAAAATTCTAATTTTTGCAACACAAAAAATAATGAAAAATAAAGAACTCCATTTTACGATTAGGTAATTAAATTAATTAATTAGGTAAATTATTAATATTCTAATTATTTTAAAGATTTTTTTT
This sequence comes from Belonocnema kinseyi, assembly GCF_010883055.1. Taxonomy (NCBI): domain Eukaryota; kingdom Metazoa; phylum Arthropoda; class Insecta; order Hymenoptera; family Cynipidae; genus Belonocnema; species Belonocnema kinseyi. The sequence continues at coordinate 15,515,754 of NC_046663.1, read as the reverse complement.
ATTAGGTTGAGTTTAATCATTTATAAATTATCTTAATTAGTTACTGATATTGCTGATATGTTCTTTCAGTATTTGGATTAGAACTCTCGGTTTCCAAACGATATGTATGCTTTGTCGTTTAAATACCGATGAACCCTCTCTTTCTAACTCACAGGCATTAGTATAAATTCATAGACGATATATGCTTTACCGGCTGCCGATAAATTGAAAAGAATTTTAAAGTTTCCCTGTCTGTTATTAATAACTGTTTAATCTTTATTGATAAGGCAGTCTCCTAATATAGCGATTTAGATTTAATCAATGGCTGGGAATATACATTATCAACGGACTCTGTTTTACCGACCTATGGTTAAATGATAATATAAAAATATACCTCCTTTCCCCCCTTACTTTATCCACAGATGGTAAAATAATAATATAAAAATGACCAAACTCTCTGTTTTACCAACTATGAGTAAAATGACTCTTTACATGTCCAGCTGACAGTGAAGTAATCATACGACGATTACCGACCTTTCCGTTTTACCAGCTGAATGTAAAACGACCCCATAGCTCACAGACTGATTGATAAATGAAAATATAAAAATTACCGACTCTGGTGTTTTACCGACCAATGGTAATAAAATATAAGGAATCTCCATGACCAGTCTTACTGTTACACTGACTAAGCACAGAACATAACCTTTAAACTACTGACCTCTTTGTTTTACAGATAGATGCACAGTGGGTAAAATTCTCATTTTTTTGTTCAAAATACGATTCCGGAAAAACGTTTGGACCGATTTGGATGTTTTTTTTAAAGCTGATACATTTTTAAAGAAAGTAGTCGTGCCTGGTTTTTAATTTAGTTTTTTAATTTATTTATAAATAAATAATATGACGAAAAAAATGTACATTTTTCTACTTAACGTTCCTGGCGCTCTTTAATAATAAAAAAAATCATTGTAATCGCCGAAGTTTTATAGATTTACATTATATAGAGATATTAGACAATTATAAAATAAGCAAAATAAAAATTTATAAAGAAATTCTTTCTTGAAAATTTGCTTTTTATAATTTTCAATAATTTAACGTTTTTTTTAAGTTACGTGGCAAGAAATTTGAATTGAAACAATATTTTTAATAAAAAATTTCTTCAAAGACTATTCTTGTTAATATTATGAACAAATTTAATAAACAAATGCATTATTCAGGCATTTGTCGTCAGAAACATTTGTATTTTTCAATAACAATTTTTTCAAATAAGAAAACTTATGAAAAATGAAAAAAAATGCATAATTTTTGGATAAATTTTACGATTTTTTTAACAAATTTAATAAACAAATGCATTATTTGAGCATTTGTTGATGGAAAAACTTGTTTTTTTCAATATCAGTCCTTTCGAATGGAAACTGTACGATAATTTTAGTAACATTCATAATAAGTTGATTAATTTTATGTTTTTGTTAAACAAATTTCATCTAAAAAATGTACTACACGGGCATTTGTCGACGTAAAAACAAGTTTATTTTTCAAAGTCAGTACTTTTACTTTCAGGAAAAAAAAATCTTTTTTTTTTCATTCAATACTTACAGTTGGTCAAGGCAAAAGGGTTTGAATAAAAGAAATGATTTTAAAAAATAAAGAAATTGTTATAAATAAATTCTATAACATATGAAAGTTTTTCTCTCAGAGTTAATAAATTAATTCGCATACATCATGGTAAGCGGTTTCACTAAGACATTATCTCATCTCCCTGAACCAAATGTTAATATTCTTGTTGTAAACTATTTATCTGTTAGCAATCGTAAGCAGATATCATTTTCTAAGATTAAATAGGTCTTATTAATTAGATGGATGAACTTAGATGGGATTAGATAAAGTTATAAATTTTTATATGTTATAGAATGTATTTATAACAAATATTACAAAAAATAATGTTAATGATTCCTTGTATTCAACCCTCTTGGGTTGGTCAACTGTAAGAACTGAATGAAAAAAAGAACTTTTTTCTAAAATTAAAAGGACTGATTTAAAAAAAAAAACGAGTTTTCACATCGACAGATGCCCAAATAATGAATTTTTCAATTAAATTTGTTTAACAAAAACATAAAATTAATCGATGATTGTTACAGAAATTATCCTAAAGTTCCTAATCAAAAGGACTGTCGTTGAAAAAAAACAAGTTTTTCCACCGACAAATGCACAAATAATGTATCGAAAAAATTGTCATTTTTTTTGTCATATATATTTATATATAAAAAAATTAAAAAACTAAATCAAAAATCAGGATTGAAAACTTTGTTTTAAATTTTATCAGCTCTAAAAACGAGCATCCAGGTCGGTCCCTAGATTCAGCCGGCATCGTATTTTTAAAAAAATGTACTTTTTCCCCACTGTTCAATGGTGCAGTGCTATCTCAGCAGGAATCTTCATTACCAGATCACTGTTTTCTCCTTGGTTGTATCTCAGCTATTTAAGTTCCATCCTAATTGCTATTTTTTTTTAAACTTCATTTTAGTTTTCCGAAATAAGTATGAAAGCAAAAGAACATGGAAAATTAAAAATATTTTTGTACCTTTAATAACAGCCAGTAAAGCCATATTTCAGTAATTAATAAACAATTCGCGACACGGATACTGCAACTGTATCTGACTGCCATGGATTAATTCTCAGACGAATTTAAAAGTCATTTCTGATTACAGCTAACTTTTTCCTAATTAATTTTGATTAAAACAAAGTTTGCATTTTATTTTTTGTTTTGAAACTAAAAATAAAGATGCAACAAACTTCAGCCTAAGCACGATATAGAATAATTTTTAGATTCAATTAATACATACTGAATGAAGTGGAAAGTACCGAAATCCTGCTTATAATTCGTTTAGAAAAAATCCCTTTGTGAAATTCTCACTATGGAGGGAAAGTTACGTTTCAACTAACATCACATTTAGGATTTTTTTATTCTCTCTGATTAGAATATAAGACAATAGATAACATATTGCAGAATATTGCCACAATCGGTTCGTGCTGTACTAAAATACGATTATGTTTGTAACAAAGTTTAACCCTCTGTTTCTTGTTACGGAGTTAAGTTTACAGTTCGATCTTTTGCCCGATCAGAACCATCGTCCTGATGTTCCTCGTGGCAGACCCTTCAACTCTTCAGAAAGAAATCGTTTGCCTGATATTGACCTGAACCGTCCTCCTGTCGAGTCTCATCCACGTGATAGGTCCGGATCTCCTCCTGCAGGGCCTTCTACTCATCGTAGATCCATGTTTCCTCCTGGCAGACATGCTCCTGTTAGCATATTTGGATTCGAACTTAGAGACATTGGACTTATTCGGCTTATTCCCAAAATAAATCCCTACCGGCGATTCGAAATTAGAAGATATACTTTTCCTACTGATAAGTCCATTCAATTGCGTGGAGCAGGACGTTTTATGTTTACGCCCATGCCAACCAACGAACAAATAGTTTTAACAACATCCACTGATGATGTCCTCGCCATAGTGACAAGCAATTCAAATCTTCGTGGAATATATAGTTATGGTGGAAAACGGGTCGGCATAAACATGAGAAGTGGAGCGGTTTTCAGATTATCCTCAGAATTAGCTAACGAAACTCCATTAGCTCAACGTTTCGTAATATCAAAGAATTTTAGAATAATAAATGTAAACGACAATCCTCCACGTTACTAATTGACAAAATGTAAGGTAACGGAAAATTCTATGATGCTATGCACTTTCAATATTGTTATTCTTACGAAACCAGACGGAAATGTTTGAAATAATTGGTGATTACAAATAAAGATTTAGTATATTATTGTTCTAAAGACTTCAATCCTTTGAGCATACCCCAGTCTCTCTGTTTTAGGTTTCAGAGAATGTCAAGTTGAAGACAAACCTGCAATCCTGTTAATACAACGTACAATAAGAAACTCTCATCCTTGGTTTCATTTAAGAAGTACTAATTACTACGGAAGAACTAGTACTACCATAAAACTTTCTGAGAATTTGAAAAACCAGGCGTTTTTTGCTAGCAATATTTTTTTCAGTGTCTATAATTTCGGAAAAATTGTTTTTATACAAATGAAACGTATCAGTCATAAAAAATCAAAATAAATGTGGAATCATCGTTAAAAATAGTGAAATAGATTTGCGAATACTAAGTTGTCGAAAACAGTACCAATTCAATAAAGATCGACATACCCGTTTTCTAGCTCGTTCAGTCTAGACGTTATAGGAATTTCTATAATATTGACGTCAGCGTTATACTTGATCAGAAAATTTGACAGAAAATTCTGTAATATTTGTGATGTGAGTGCCGAGGCATTAAATATCACATCATTAAAGAAAACTTGTGTATCTTTTGCTGGCTAATGGCATGAGCTCCATGCCAATTTGGGTTTTATGAACAAAAAATTTGATAGTCTTATATTCAACAAAATGCCAATTAGTAATTTACAAAATTATCAATTAGAATTTTTGAATAAATTGGTGCAAATTACGTTTTTTATTTACCTGTACTGTTTTGTCCATCTTAGATGCTTTTGCTTTTTGAAGCTCATGCAAATATTTTTTAACAAAAAATCCTAGCAGGGGCTTTATAAATAACACAGGACCACATAATGGTTTTGAGAGTGTACTGGTATTCTAGTAGGCATACTTTTATGTTTCACAAGCTCCAAGCCAACAGACTAACAAAATTCATGGTTTGGGTTTCGTGAGTTTGGGGCTTGTGAGTTTCAGGATTGTGGGTCGATGGCTTGCAGGTATGAGGTTTGTCGGTTTGGGGTTTGTGGATTTGGGGTGTGCAGGTTTGTTAATATGAAGCTTGTGGGATTGCATCGAGCCTGATAAGAAGGTTAAGAATTTCTGTTATTCTATAATGAAAATGCAGTTTCCTTCAAAAATTTAAATCGCATCACCTGGAATAATAATTAAAATATATCATAAAACTCTAATTCATGTAATCTTATAGATTCGAACTGATTCTTATTCACAACATTGGACATGTACATAATTCAAAAATCTAGCGTTGCGCACATTTGTAGCTACACCAAACTCTCGCTTTCAGTCACCGTGTTGTCCGTCTTCCTAGAACTGCTGGCTCCCTATGTTTCTCAGGGGAGCAGAGCGACAGCAGTTGCGCAATTATATATATAATTAAAAGTTTGTCATGAGGACAACCGCAGGACTTCGCTATGAGCGGGTGCTAATCTGAAAAACTGCATCCGATCCCAGCGAAATCGCGGTAAAATTTCAGCCACAACCACGTCTCACGACCATGAGATAGGTGGTTACAGTCTGTAACGGAATCAATACGATGATCCGCAAAAGTTTCGTGCACCCTAATGAAACGAAGCGACACAAGGACAATTGCCCTCTGCATTTTTCCCGCAAGTGTTTTAGCATATTGTTCACATGCAGGGATGCTTTTCAGGCTACTAACCAGTGAAATCTTGGCACCTACAAGAGCGCCGATGATAAGCGCGATTAGTTTGGCAGAATATTCCGGGTACAACCGTTGCAAATTCTCTTTCCTTTCATTCTCCTTAGCTATAATATTTTTTCAGCTGGTGCCGAAAATTCGATGAAGAACATGGTTCGTTTGTCGAAGTCAAGAAGAACTATGTCAGGCCTCGAGTGTGCAACAGAAACAATTGTTGAGAATATAAAGTTCCAATATATGCGGCACTTCTCATTGCCGACAATTGACTCGATTTCCCTAGGAGCATTTAGAGGAGCGATATCAAGGTTGATGCCGCAAAAGTGACAGAGATGGTAATAAAGCACACATAGTGCCGCAATGTGCTTCTGGATGTAGGTTGTTCCCGCATGAGTTGGACAACTAGACAGTATGTGTACCAAATGCTCAAGGTGTACATGACATGCCCTGCAGCTATCATCGGGAATATCTTAGCTCAAAATGTGGCGACAGTATGTTAAGTTGGAAATAACTCGGTCTTGATATGCCAAAACCAAACCCTTTGTGCCAGACTTTAATACAGGTGATTTCAGGTAAGCAAAAGTTCGCTCACATGACATTGACTGATCCTCAACATTTCTGTGGAAGATGCCGTGCATCCTATTATTGAGGAGCTGTTCACGGAAGTTTTCTTCTTCTGCTTTCTTAATCTGGATTTTCAGGTTTAAATACACGAGATAGATAAGATTTAATGAATTTTGCTTACCCGTAAAGCTGAAGTTGAGACCGAGTCTTCCTGACCATTTTAAGAAGAAGGTCTCTTCCTTTTGTGACTCTTTGTGCTGTTCTCAGAATGATCATGTTGTGAATACATTCGAAATTGACTATTCTGCGACCACCTTGGCCGCGCGAGATGTAGAATCGCGGAACAGAAGACTTTAGGTGCATGCTTCTGTTCACGTGCACAACCTTTCGTGCCCCGATATCAAGGGATTTAAGCTCGTTCTTCGTCCACGGTACCACTCTGTGGAGTAACGAATTCATATTTTAGCGCATAGGAAATTTTCTGTATATGTAGCGATTCACTTCCGAACTAGAGATTGGCTAGCAGGAATTCGCGCTGAAATTTCTGGAAAGGCGGCGAACCGATTGTCACCTTCTATTATGTAACTTAGATGATTGGTCAGTCGCCAGAAGTAATTATGAAGAGTGGGAAGGTGCTGCCTTTCGAACCATATATTAATAATTGAATTGGAGTAATGTCGTTAAACGCGCCAAGTGTTCGCATCGTAGTCTCATACGCTAGAGATTTCCTGAAAATTTAAAGAAACGGCACAAATATTACACTCTTTTGAAAAAATCAATTCAATGATCCTCGATCTAACGAAATCGTCAGGCTGTCCAATCATTTTTCTCTCCGCAGCGGATTCTATGATCTATACACCATAAGGGCGACTCACCAACAAAGCGACAAGTTAAAGTGTTTGATAATCATCAACATATGTTTTAAACGTTGATGTAACAATTTTAAAAAATATTCAAATTTGAATTTAAATAAACAATAATAAGAGTGTATTGTTACAACTCCAAATGAATAGATTATTACCTGGATGGCAAGCATGTTCGTTGCAGATAATTTGTTCCTCGCCAACAGTTCGGAAGACCAAATCTGCCGGATAAGGCTTTTGCATCTGTTTTGGATATTACCCTTTATAGACGTCTCATCCTGAATGTGGCTGTGTGGCACGCCCAGGTATGCATAAGTCCCTCCAGCGCAAAAGTGTCGTATAGCGCTTCTATCGACGAGCTCAGGGTTTTCGGGGATGCCATTAGGTTTTCCTCGTTTCAAATAAAACTTGGCGCATTTGTCCAACCCAAATTCCAGTTCTATTTCCTTGGTTTATCGTTCGACAATCCCTAGAGCTAGATGTATTAGCTCTTTGTTTTGAGCATAGATCTTAAGATCGTCCAAGTAAAATACATAAGTGACCTTGTTCTTTCGATCAGCAGGTTTGCCGCAAAAGTACCCGTCGGAATGACGAAGTGCCAGAGATAGTGGCAGTAGTGTGAGGCAAAAGAGGAGTGGGCTCATAGTGTCGCCCAGAAAGACACCTCTCTGAAAGGTGACCTTGTTAGTTGTCACATGATTTTTTCCAGATAAGATAGAAAATCTGGTTTTTCAAGGCCGCATCAATCTCTCTATGCACCTTACGATTTGCGGATGAACCTTTATGCTTTCCAAAAGACAGATTATAAGTCTATGGCAGGTTCTCCAGACATCCTGCTAAGCCTTTCTTTGAGCCGCGTTGTTCATACATTTTTTGCCACACAGGTTCATTTGCCCGAACAATCCTAACATTTAGAATAGCTGTGAATATCTTATACAGTGTGTTCAGACAAGCGATTGGCCTGACCATCTGGTCCCGCGTCGGAACAGTTCTTCATCCCTCTTAATGCTTTTTTCACGTCCTCGGTAGTAATGGGTGGCCATTTTTCAGCAGGTGTTATGAGGGCACTACACATCTCCTTGAAGCTATTTATTTTATCTCAGTGTTCGTCCAGTCTATGCTGCACTTCGTAGACTTCTCTCCAAAATACTTTGACCATCTCTGGTTTGGGCAGGTGGTCGACAGTAACTGGAGGGTCTTGGAAGAGTCGAGATGGGTCACCCATCTCTCTCTCCGCTCTAGACATCTCTTAGCGACAGATAGTATCCGTATTCTCTCAACATTATGCTACCTGTTGGTCAGCAGCTTTGACTTGTTAAGTGTGTGATAACGGGTCCGGAGTTCGCGCGCGAACTTTCGATCCTTGGCGGTGAAATTTCTGCCAGATGTGATGTAGTAAATCACACACTGAATGCGGGACACGTACTGTCTTGCCCAGCCTATCTTTGTGGCGATTTGATGCATTCGTCTTTTGATTTTATGATCAAAAATTGATAGTCCAGAGGACGAATTCTACGGAAAATTGTCCACGAAGCTCGTCATTTAGTTCAGCCAGATCTTCGGGCTTGAGAGAAACCCGGGAGTTGATATTTCTCCGGTTCACAAAGAATCGCTCTTCCTCTATGGGATGCCTGCCCACTGTTAGTCTTAGTGTCGCCTCACTTTCTCTATAACCGGCTTGTTCTGGCTGTGGTAGAGTAGGCGCTCCGCTTACATAGCCCCCTCTTTTAAATATTTCGGCATGATTTCGTAGACGTCGATGCGAAAAGTGCAATAGCTCCGGGTGTTTCTCGCACCACAGAGCATGCAATCGTGCTATGTAACCTCGTTAAGGGGCCACACTCGCATCGTAGCACTCTAGCAAGTCGTGATTCAGTCAGTACGTCCACCTAAAGGTCCCGAGATTCCACCGATCCATGGCATTGAATCCATCTTCATTGGCTCCCACAGCTCTAGAGTGGTCGGTAACCCTTGAGGGTTAATTCGTTCGGGACCACCCCTGGGCAATTGCCCGCGACTGCCTATTCATTTTTGTAACCATATTTAGCAGAAACCCTTGGTACAGGGACCCTTTATCTGCAACCCGAGGACGTGTTCGGTGAATAAAAGCGAGAGCTTGGATTACTGGAAATAATTAATAATTTTATGAGAAAGAGCCTAAATATTTTATCTTACCATATCTCACCGATTAAAATTTTATTTTTAAAAAATAAAGGAAAACGTATATTTTTTTCCTTACAATAAAAAATACTAACCTATTACTGAAGAGGGTTTGATCAAGCAAGCTCAAAATTCTTTGGTATGGAAAAACCAAAAAAATACTTGATCATTTGCTTAAACAAGATTACCTTTCAGGGTTAAAAAATTTAAAGATACTTTGCAACAATCATTATAAAAGGTACATCGTTTATGAGGAAATTTAAAGCGATCAATTTTTTGTAGTTACGATAAATTTTTATTATAATCAAACAATTTTTGGGTTGATTGTTTTTATTGGTGAAAACTTCTTTAAAACATTCCTCGCCTTATTTAATCTTAATATACAATAGATAATTAAACAAAATGAGGCATTCTTTATTGAAACTAAATAAAACTTTTCATTATTGAATAGGATAGTTGAATGAATATGGATAAAAGAAATTTCAGTATTATATTTTCTCTGGAGATTTGTGAATATAATATTGTCTTTTAAATACATTAATCCTAAGAAAATTAAAAAATTAATAAGTAACATTATAATAATCTTTATTATTTATTACTTAAATATTTTTTTCACGTGTATCTGCTCCAAGTTGGAACGAAAGTTCAAGGTTAATGGGACTTTATGATTTTTATCGTAATCTGAAATCATGCAGACATGAAAGGTGAACATTAAGAAATCCAGTTTAAAAAAGACATGCCTTCTATTTATTACTTATGAATTAGTTATAAAAGCTGACTACTTTTTGACATGTTGAAGCTGTTTATTTTTATCATTGAGTGTTCCAGGGATTAAATGTTACCAAAGGATCGCAGAACCGCAATTTTTCCGGGTCTTTCAAAACCCCTTATGATCTTCTTTAAGGTGAAAAGAATTGATAGGTTTTTGTATATATTGTGTAAAAAATGTAAAAAATAACTTAAAAACGAATGGAGTGGTGAGTGTCATGAAAATCTTTCGAATCCTGGCATTCGTGGTCTTAGCTTTGAAAAGTCATCCTTACGTAATCAATGGACGCAACTTTAGTCTTTCACAATTTGCGTTTGAAATAATTTTTTAAGTAATATTTTAAATATTACTAAAACTAAATTTTGTACGAAAATATTCTTTAAAAGCCCATTGAGATAAGCCTTAAATTTTATTTGTAAGATTAGTCACCCTTTAAAGACTTGAACTTGAAATTTCCAAAACTTGGAGCCGGATTCAAATTTATAAATTTATTTGATGTCTTATCAAAGTAATAATATATAAAATACCATTATAATGAAATGTAAATATTTTAGGTAGACAAGCTTCTCGATTTTAATTAAATTTATTTTTAAAAAAAGCAGAATATGTACGTTGACGTATTATAATATTTATCAGTTATATGGCTGAGCAAAATCGTCATTCATATATTAATTAATTTTTCCTCCAATTAGAAAAGATGAGGATTTTGCATACTGTCGTTTTATCCTGGGCGATTATCCTCGGTTCTACTGGTCAATATAATAATATAATATATGTATAAATTTAAGTGTATATAACTTTTGAAAGAATAATTTAATTAGATTATCATTTGGTGTTAATGACCAAAAAGAAAGATCAAGTTTGCTACCTAGTGATGTTAGATGAAAATTCAAAAAGTTGAGAGTATTTTCAAACTTGTTCAGACAAATTTTTTCAAATTTCAAAATTATATGTACGTTTATTCATACACAGTAAATCTGTGAAACATTATTTATCTGAATTTGGATAAAAAGGCTGCAACCAATTAAAAGTTACAATTATCGGTCTTCGAATAATTGTAATTTTTAATCATTTTTAAAGGTTTTTACCCAACTGCAAAAGAATAATATGTCGGGAATTTATTGCAAAGTGTTTAATGAAAACTTCTTTAATTTAACTTTCCCAAAGGGTCTAGTATCCCGCCTGCATCGTATAGCTTTTCCCCTTTGCTAATATTTCTCAGGTTGGTAGATTCTGTACTTTTATTTCTCTTAACTTTTTTTATAAATCAGTTTCTTGCTTCCTTCTAAGGTGTTCTGAATTTCCTTCTCTTCTTCTGTTTTTATTTTATCTTAATTTTCCTTTATCAGTCACTTTAGTCTCCTCTTTTTGTGTCTGTTTTGTGTGTTGTGTCTGTCCTCTTTAAGACTTGAGATGTTCAACGTTCTCCTTTGAGCTTGTTTTTTGCTTTTTGAGTAGCCTGAATTTCATTATTTCACCATGTTTCGCCATACGATCTTTCCACAACCGCGGTCTTCCCATAAACGCGGCCATTCATATATCTTAATAGAATTTAGGCGCCCGAAATAGAAAGGGCACACAAACTCATTCTTCCGGCTAAGTTTTGCTTAAGTATTGGCTAAGTGTTTGCTAAGTATTGTGGCAATGTTCGGTCGAGCTGCACAATACTTTTCTGCACAATACTTTTCTGGTATCTGCATCAACTGGGGCGTAGCACTCTATGATAAATAATCTTCTGATTCCTACGAGGGTAGTTCAATAAGTCCTTAGAATGAAGTATAAAAACAATTTTTGTTGGGTAAATTTTTTTTTATTTTTCCACAAAATCTCCTTGGAGCTCTATACACTTGGTCAATCGCTTTTCAAGTTTTTTTAATCCTTCAGAAAAGTGCGTTTTCGGAAGTTCCTCAAAATAAGCACTT
>NC_046663.1:15496363-15503948 GCF_010883055.1 Belonocnema kinseyi | reverse complement strand
GGAGTTAAACCCTTTAAATGAAAATGTTTGATTACCGCTCTGAACTCGTTTTTTTTTCCATTTTTCTTAACGAACAATTTTTTTTTTCAATTGGTTATAAAACACGTAAACTCAGAAGATGTGGACTGTGACTGCACCATATATCTAGCCGGGAGTGGTACTGACTGAAAACAGATGATTTGGCGCGATTCGCGCGCCATCTGTTGGTCATTCTAAGGACTTATTGAACTACCCTCGTACCTTCATTTTCGCCCAGAGCAGTCAAGGAGAGACGAAATCAAGAACTCAAGAACCCCTCATTACACTAATACCTCAATTGGTACTAGAAGGAATGAGGTATTTGGATTTTTGGGTCTGAGATTTGTGTATTTGGGTTCTGGAGGTTGGGGCTAGTCAGTTTATCGGCAAAGAAAATTTTCAGACTTAAGCTCAGTTAATGTCAAGATTTATGAAGTTTTTAAGTCTGACTAAATCTTGTACTTTGGTCAATTTATAATGATACTATTCAAAATCTCCTCGCCTCTCACGAGGGGGTGCTTATTTAGCGTGGGTCTCCTAGTCTGTCACGACATTTGTTATTTCAAACTCGATCAATCATTATCCTTTCTTTTCGAAATAACTTGTCTTTTTTGTAGGCGCCAGCATTAATTAAGCATCATATTTTCATTCAAAGCATCTTGTTACCTTTTTCCATTGTTTTAATATCCTGATGAAACCTTTTACCCTACTCCTCACTGAAAGCCCCAAGATGGGTTTGGTACTTATGAGTTTGTTGATATGATACTTGTGGCTTTGGGGCTTGTTGATTTATGCGTTTCAGACTTGTTAGTTTGGGGTTTGTAGGTTTGGGGACGAAATTTATGCAGAAATTCCAGGTTTTCAACCATTTTTTGAATTTTACTGCAACTACTGAAGTACTGACTCAATCCTGCGATTAGATTCGTGTTCAGTGAACCCAAAAGCATAAAGTATACCTATTAGAATTCCAGTAGAATCCCGAAACTATATCTGTCCCACAGACTATATAATGTCCAATTTGAAATATTTTTTGTTATTTTAGTTAAAGGCAGCTAAGGTGAGGTTCCTTAAATGTATTAGAAATGGTTCATTGGGATTGTCTAATAATGCTACATGAACAATGATATTAACTAGAGTCTGCAAAATTTATCAAAATATTTTGATTTTGGCTAAGTATCACTGTTAAGATTGAAATGTAAATTAGAATCGCGGGAAGTTGAATATACCGTGGATTTATATATATTTTTTTGTTTGAACATTGGTTAAAAGGACTGGGCACTTAAGAAACTCATCTGCGTTAATTACTATTAATTTAATATTTTTTTATGTTTGAGTTGAAAGTAAATTAACCATGTTTAATTAAATTTACTAGGGGTTCTTTTTTAAGCTTGTATAATAATTATGTGGGGATGATGAAGTAAACTAGTCTTAGGAAGGTGCGAGGGGTTATTATTTTTAATCAATTTCTCATTTTGTCTTAGTTTAAGAAAACTATCACAGGTTCCGTTAAATATACTAGCGATTTTTTTTCTCGGGTGTCTGAACATTTCTGTAAAGATGGATATATAAATTATAATCTTTATTAGGTAATTAAGAATTATTATCTTTAGTTTGAAATTTGTTTATTTAAGTTTTAGGCAACTAAGACGGACTCAATTAAGTGCAGTCATAATTATCTTCTTTTTTAGAAGTAGAAATTAGGGCTCCACTTAATTAATATATATTATTGAACTACAAAAAATTACCTGTTAAAATTATTATTATAATTAAACTTAAAATTTAAATTTAAACTCAAGCATAAAAATATGTCCTGCTGATAGTTCCTGGTAATAGAGATATTGACTATGCTAGAATATTACTACTATTGACTAGGAGAAAACCGCGAAATGACCGGAAACTAATAAATCATTCTTTAAGTAGCAACCTGTATTTTCTTGCAATTTATATTAATTTTTAAAAGCAGCCGTTTTAGTAGACACTATGTCGCATGCTTCGTTGAGAGTGATGGATTGAGATCAAATAAAAAAGATTATACGAATTACCATATGAATATACATAAGGTAATATACCAGTTATTTCTTGAAATTAACAACTGTGGAATGTAAACATCAAGTGAAGATAGGTTTCATACAAATAATCGAAAATATAACGACTACAGGTTATACTTTATAATTTGATAGAAAACCAGAATATCCATTAAATAATGTATTTAATGAATTTTCTGGTTCTTCATTAAATTATAAAGTATAACCTGCAGTCGTTATCTCACCGAAATTCTTTATTAATTTTACAATTTTTATTTCATTTTATTTAAAAATATGAATTTTTTTAGTGAATAAAATAATATAACATCTATAATTTCCAGTGAGTTTTCAAAAAATAGGTAAAGTATGAATCAGTTAGCATTAATCTTTATTCCATTACATGTGCTATTTCCTTTTGAGCTTTTTTGAGGAAAGAAGAAAATCTAATGTAAGAAAAATTCATCGAAAAAGATGACAAAATTCAAAAATAATCAGAGAAATTCAATCTTCTAGAAGGTATCTACATCCTACTAGACCGAATTTTCCGATCAGGCTTTATTTTTCCAAACGTTCTTTTCGTGCCCGCTCCAAGTCTTCTCATGCCAGGCATTCATCCTTGCGTTTACTTGACAATATTACGACAAGGAAGTCGCCGCATATCAAAATACGATTACCTAATGTAAGGGAACTTAATCCTCTGCTTCTTGTTGCAGAGTTCAGTTTACAATTTGAATTTCTACCGAATGGTGAGCCAATTGTTGTTGTTCCTCGGGGCGGATCATCTAATTCTTCCGTAAGAAATGATCCACGAGAGATTGACCCGAATCATCCTTCTGCTGAGATTTCTCCTCCTTTCCAGATCTCCTATTGTAGAACCTGCTGTTCATTTCCTGTCTAGGTTTCCTCATTCCAGGTATGGTGTTTTAACCATACTTGGATTTGAACTTGAGAATATTGGGCGTACTCGGCTCATTCCCAACTCTAATCCGTATCAGCGTTTCGAAGTGCAAAGATATACTTTTCCTGCTGATAAGCAACTTCAATTGCGCGGAGTGGGACGTTATATTTTTACGCCCATGCCAACTGACGAACAAATTGTCTTAACAACATCTACTGGTAACGCCGTTGCTATAGTGAACAATAATAAATTTTTCGTGAAATATATAATCATGAAGGAATTCGAGTGGGCATCAACAGAATAAGTGGCGCAGTATTTGTACTGCCCCCAAACTTAACTCCATTAGGTCGTCGTTTTATAATTTAAAAGAATTTTAAAATGTTTAGTATAAACGCCATTCCTCCACATCAGTAATCGATTAAAAAAGTGTAAGTTCGCGTAAAATTCTTTAATACTCTTCGCTGACAATATTGTGTTCAATTCCAAGTACTACTCGACTGTTAATAGATACTGATAATTACAAATAAAGAGTCGGAGTAATACATTTATAAAGACTTCAATACTTACAAAATTCCCCAGTGTATTTTTTAGGAATGGATAAGAAAGAGGTGTTGTATTCCCATGCAATTAAATTATATATCAAATGAAACAAGAGAGAGTCTTTCGGTTTGAAAAAATATTTAGGAATTATTATTATTATTACACCATAAAGCCATTTCCCTTTCGGGGTAGGCGTGGCTCACTCTGTAGGGGAAAGGAGTAGTGTGTAGAAGGGATAGAGATTTTTCAGATTGATCCAGAATTCTCGTGTTATTTAAGTAAATAACACGTTCGTTCCGCAACACTGCTCTGACCCAGGTTGCTGATGAATCTCTCTAGCAATCACCCCAAGCAAAGAACCTCACAAAGTCATTATGTAAGGTTCCCTACTTGGGTCCATTAGTGGCCAAGGTCTTTGTTTCAGGCGTCGTTCACTCTACTGACACTCTTTTTGTTAACTATTTTCCGCCATACTTTCCTGTCCTGGCATACTTCTCTAGCTTCTTTTATGTCCATGAATTTTTTCATGCAGGCTCTCGTGTTTCTGTGACTTGTTATGTCTCTTCTAACTAGGGTCTCATTCACACATTCTAACCATTCTTTCCGCGGTCTACCTCTGGGCACGCTGCCATTTACTTTACCTTGATACACTTGTTTCGTTAGTCGTTCATTTGGAATTCTCTCAACATGTCCGAACCATCTTAACCGATTTCTTTCCCATGTGTCTACTAGCTTCTCTTCTGCACCACATTCTTTTAGAATTGTCTCGTTACTTACTTTGTCCACCAGGGCTTTCCCGCATATTATGCGCATAAATTTCATGTCAATTGCGTTAATTTTACTCTCATCTTTTTCTTGATAAGTCCATGTCTCGCTACCGTATAGCACTGTCGGTACAAATATGGAATTATGTATTGCCATTTTAGCTTTATTTGATATATTTTTACTTCTGATAAGGGGGCTTGCTCTACCAATAACCTTCTTACCTTCATTTATTCGTCTTTCTAATTCCTCATCTATCTTCCCGTCCCTAGTAAATAAGCTACCAAGGTATACGAACTTATCAACTTGTTCAATTCTCTCATCATTTAATAAAATATTGCATAGTGTTTTCTCACTCTCTCCTTTGAACACCATAGTTTTTGTTCTATTTGCGTTAATTTCGAGGACCATGCTCTTCATGCTTGCATCTAGTTTATTCAACATTCTATGTAAGTCTTCGATAGACTCTGCCATAACAACCTTATCATTTGCGAACGCTTACCCACGTACCGTTACTGTTTGGAGATCCACACCCTTTTCGTCGAAGAGAGCCATTCTTAAACACTTGTCCATCAATAATATACATAACCATGAAGACATAACGCACCCTTTTCTAACTCCTTGAATAATATCGAAACAGTCACTCAGTTTCCCATTCACACTTACACGCGCTTTGCTACCTGTATATATTGTTTTTATAGCTTGTAAGATCTATCCATTGACTCCATACTCTTTCAGGACGTCCCAAAGCTTACTTCTATCTACCTTGTCGAAAGCTTTTTCTAGGTCAACAAATGCAGAGAAAACTTTTTTTCCTACTCTCAAACTTTTTTCTGTTATTTTCGTTGAGCTAAATATTTGATCCGTACATGATCTTCCTGGCATAAACCCACTTTGGACTTCTCAAATCTTTGCTTCTGTTATTTTCATTACCCTACGAATAAGTATTTTTGAATATATTTTACTTACGGTGCTTAATAAGCTAATCCCTCTGTAATTATTGCACTCGCTTTTATCTCCCTTTCTCTTGTATATTGGTACGATAATCACTTTTTCCAATCGTCTGGAACGTCTCCCATCTGGAAATTTTAATTTATCAATTCGCACAGTCTATGTGGTATGCACGCGCCACCGTGTTTAAGCATTTCAGCGTTAATACCGTCTACCCCGGCAGCCCTACCGTTTTTCAAGTTCTTAATTATATCTCTAACCTCAGTGACACACACTTTCTCAATTGAGTTTTCCATCGCATCGTATTCAACATCGTAGTTGTGGTGTCCTATAGCTTCATCTCCGAATTGTCTCCTGAAATAGTCTAGTATTCCGTCTGCATTATATACCACTTCCCCCCTACATTTCTCATGTTGACAATTTCTGTACTTTTGTTTCCTTTCATTTTTTTATAAAGTAGTTTCCTGCTTCCTTTAAAGTCGTTTTGTATTTTTATCTTTTCTTCTGCTCTAATTGTATCTTTACTTTCTTTAACTAATCGTTTAGGTTTCCTGTTTTCGCGCCTATAATCATTTCTACGTCTATTTCTTTCTTTACTGCTGAGGCCTGCGAGGTTCTCCATTTTAATTCGCCTTTGTTTTGATTTCTTGGTTCTCTTTTTTCTCCATCCCCGACCTAAGTTAATTTTTGAGATCACAAGGTAATGATCAGTATTGCATTCAGGAACCCTCATGACTCTTGTATCTTTGACTAACTCTCTTAGTCTTTCATCCGCAACAACAAAGTCAATTTTACTGGGTCTATTTCCTTTAGAGCTGGTATACATGTGGATCATTTTATGCCTAAACCAAGTGTTTGTAATAAACACACCACTTTCTAAGCACAGACCAACTAATTTATCTCCGTTATAGTTTGTTCTTGGATCTAGGAGACACGAAACCATGGTCTCCGAGATGCTGCTTTGCTCTTTCATGCAAAATCAGACCTACTCCTTGTTTACCATGTGATTCACAGTCTACTCCTGAACATATTTCAAATCCGCCTTTCAACACGCCGTTTTTTAAATCTTTGGTTTCGCAACCCTTTTTCTTTTTTTCAGGCACACATAAAATATCTAGTTTCTTCACGTCCATAGCTTCAGGTAATTCTTTTACATTTAGATCATTTACTCCCCTAGCATTCCAAACACCCAGTCTCCATTCGTCGCCTGAAAGATGACCTTTAGAGTTTCCGTGTGCATGCCTTTTGTCATTAAAAGTTCCAGTCCTTTCCGAGGCTATTTTGTAGTTTGTATTATTTATTGTTTAGATTATACGCCCAACTAACACCTTTATGCAATAAGTTTATTTCAGTTGAGTGGAAGCTTCTAATGTGTCCCCTAAGGGTTTACATTTTTCTTACACCTTCTCTATTCCTTTACACACCCTCCATACACTTACTTGGTGGTGGAAGGGGAACCTACAGTTTAAGGTGGGTTCCGAACCACCAAGAGGAACAGCCTTAAGTACTTAGAGAAAACCTTTTTCTCTAGAGGTACCGGTCCCACGACTCTCCGGAGATGAACAACTCCCTTGCGCATGGGCCACCGAGACTCTTCCAGAGTGCGAGGCGGGAATCGAACCCGCAAGCCGAAGGAGTGGGTCCAAAGCCTACGCTTTAGCCCCCACGACCATCGTCCCACTCAATAAGTTTATTTTCTGAGTCGAAATCATGTCAAAAGTTAAGTATCAAATCGTCATATGGTAGATATTGTGGTACTAACGTCAGTTCCACCAAAAACTTCAGTTAATAAGGGAGGGTTGGGAGAGGGGGAGGTAGAACTGGAGCCGAGAGAATTCTCTTGGGTTTGTGTTTTTGTTTTCATGCTGAAAAGGTCACCAGCCTTCAGCAGCGTTGTGATATATGGAAGTTAGTATCCGGCCGTCTTCTCAGAACGTAACCAAATACATCTTTTTTTGTGTGTTTATTTTAGGCCTACATCTTTGAATTTACGACCGGCCTCTTCAAGAGATACCACGAAACTGTTACAGAAAACACAAGAGGATTTAAGGGTCGATTGACAACTATGTCATTTCCGACAGTCGTTAAAATATATACATATTTATACATACGTATATACACGGACATACATACCCACATATATACATTGAAATTCAAGAAATTTCAATTCCAAATGTGCAAAATTGAAGAAATATAAAATGTAAATCCAGAAAAGAATAAATAAAAAAACAAAAAAAGGACAAGTTTTCAAGAAATATTTAAATCTGAAACAAAGCCAAAAACAGATATTTTCGATAAAACAGTTGAATTTTTAACAATATTTCATTGTAGGCGTTTCGACTAAAAAGAATGAATATACACACATAAACATATATACACATATACGTACATA
>NC_046663.1:15492416-15496263 GCF_010883055.1 Belonocnema kinseyi | reverse complement strand
GTTAAAAATTTTAGCGTTATTTTTAGTTTTTAGGTAATGTGCAAATTAATCAATACTGTAACATTTGATGATCTTATTTATTTATGGGTAATTGCCAATCGAAAGGCAATTTAAAGACAAACATTTCTACGCCCGCCCCCTTTTATCTACATAATTTTTGTTTTTCAGAAATTTTTTGCTAGTTATTGTTACTGGAATCAGGCGAGGTGTCTGAGAACTTTAATTTTTAAATTTCCTGATTTTTCCTTGACTAATTTTTCATTTTCCTTGATCATTAATAATAAAATACCAGCATTTCAATCTCGTAATATTTTTAACATCGAACCTTCTATAAATGAAATAAAACAGCATTTTAAATGCAGATTAAAAATGTTTAATTTATTAATTTATCTGCTACAAGCAATGGCTTTTCAACAAAAAATACTTGAATTTTTAAGAAAATAATTAAATTTTGTACATAGTGTTTGAATTTCCTAAAAAAAACTATCATAATTCATATTTTAATCAATGAATAAACTTCATAAAACAAGAAAGAATTTTCTAACTAAGATGACGAATTTCTAACAAATGAAGATTTTTCACTCAAGAAAGTAATAGAAGGTGATTTAAACTGTTAAACCTTCAATGTAAACTAGGAATTTTTCATACAAAAATTGAATTTCCAAAATAGGACTTTTCACCAAAAAAGTAATTTTTCACAAAGCTGATTATTTTTTTTTTTATATTGAGAATTGCAAACAAAAAGATTAATTTTAAAATAAAAATTTAATTCTTCAAGAGAAAATACGATTTTTCCACAATGTGGTTGAACCAAAACTTTTAAACGAAATAGTTAAATACTCAAGCAAAGAAGAATACTTTTTAAACTAAAACTTGTCGTTTTATAAAAAAAATCATTTTTAAATTGAAAAAATGTTGAATTTTTTTTACAAAAGATTGAAGTTGCCTTTACAAGATCAATATATGGATTTAAAAAAGTAATCAGTTGTAACGGAAAAATTGAATTTTTAATCCAAAAAGGCACATTTTTGCCAACAAAAAAGATAAATTTTTATCAAAACAGTTGAATTTTCTACCAAATTAGTTGCATTTTTGTTCAAAAAAGATTAAGTTTGTACTATAACAGATGCATTTTTAATAAAAAACGACACATTTCTTCCAGTCGAACATTCATCCAGAAAATACTTCAATTAATTTAAAAAAATATATATATGAACTTGGAACAAATCTTTATTTTTTACGCATTGGTTAAATTTTTAACAAATCAGCAGAATTTTTAACCAAAAATATTACTTTTCAACCATGTAGTTGCATTTTTATCCAAGAAAGATATAATTTCTGTTACAGCAGGTAAATTAAGAAACAAAAAGATAGTTGAATTTTTATTCAAAGCAGATTTAATTTCACCAGTTAATACAAAAATGTTACATGACAAATAAATATTTTTGAAAATTGTTTTTATTCAAAAATGATTTAATTTGACTTATAAGCAATCAAATATGAATTTTAAACAAAAGGTTAATGTTTTACCAAAAAAGCTTATCCCATTTCCAGCCTCTCTTTTCTATCTTTTCTAACGTTATAGTTGATAGGTAAAGACATTTTTTTTCTAATCAGGATTAGCCTTGTATTTTATTCATGAGAGAAGTCACATTTTTAAGTATTTATTTTTAAATGTCCATTACAAATTAAAGAGTGTTTAAGTGATATAAATCTAAATTTAAAATCTTAAAGAATTCAAATTTTATTTTTAGATTTTTGAAGATTTAAAAAAAAGTTATGCGGTTTTTGAATATTTTGAAAGGCTTCAAAAAAATTATAGAAATCATTAAGATATTCTAAGAAAAGTCAAAATGATGTTTTTTTATCAAAACTGAAATTTCAGAGACTATTTTTAAAACTCTTCAAGGATTGTCAAAGTTGTCCAAAAAAAATCTGTAAGATTTCAAGGCAACTTTTGTTAAGATTAAAGTATTCTTAAATAATTTTAGCAAGATGTTGAATGATTTTGATAAATATTAAAAGCATTGTAAAAATTTCTTAAATGATTTTAAATTAAAACTAATTCCAAAAAAGTTAGAGCAAAATGTAGAGCTTACAATTTTTTAAAGTGTTTTGAGGATTTTGATAGTTTAAAGATAATACAATAATTTTCTTATGATACTTAAGAAAATTTAGAATAATTTTTTGATTTAATAAAAATAGTTTTTGAAGAATATTTTTGTAAATTTTCAAAAGAAATACAGGTTTCGATAAATGATTAATAATTGAAAAATCGTTTAGTTTCTAGGCATTAAAAATAATTAAATTCGTATTCTATTATAAAAAATTATTAGTTGAAAAAATTATAATCGTTGAATTTGTATCCTTTCTGAATTGAGTATGACAGCTAGGATCTAAAAATTTGAAATCTACGAAGTGTAAAATTTACAAAATTTAAATTTTTTAATTTCACAACTGAACGGCATTCAATTTAAAATTTTTCACTTAAAATTTGTCAGAAGCTTCCATTTTCAAATGCGTAAATTATTATTGAGCTTTTTAATAAATTATATTTTATTTTTACTGATTACGAAAATGATAATGAAAATACCTAGGAATTTGATTTTCAACGTCAATCCCCTAAAAGAGCATACAATTTTCATTTTTTCCGTTATTTGAGTAAATAATAAAAATTACCTATACGCAGGCTTTTGTTGTTTTACAAATATGGACATTTTTTTGATTGGGCGTTTTTTATCATTATTTTCAGTGAGTATATAAATTCTAGATTTAAAAGATTACTAATGAGTTTATGAAGTTCACTTTGTATTTTGGGCACTGGATCTTTCTTATTTCTCTGAATCCTTGTCATTGTCTAAATTACTTGAATTCTCTGAAATTCTTGAATTCCTCAAATTAGCTGTAAGCCTGAAATTTTCTGAATTTATCGAATTCTCAGAATCCCTCAAATTCTCTGAAATTCTTGAATTCTCGAAATGCCTTGAATTACCTGAAATCGTTGAATTTTCTACAATTCCTTGATTTCTTTCCATTCCTTGAATTCTCTGAATTAATCGAATTTTCTGAATTCCTTGAATCCTCTGAATTTCTCACTTTGTCTGAATTCCTTGAATTCTCTGTGTTCCTAGAATTCGCTGAATTCTTCAACTTCACAGAATGCCTTAAATTTTCTGAATGTCTCTAATCCTCTGAATCACTTGAATTCTCTCAATTCTATACATTTTTTGCATTCTTTGAATTCGCTGAATTCCCTGAATTTTTGAAGTCCTTGAAATGTTCGAATTCTTTCAATTCTCTGAATCCCTCGAATTCTTTGAATTCTCGAAATTCCTCGAATTCTCTGATTTTTTGAATTCCCTGAATTTTCTGAATTCCCTGAAGTCTCTTAATTCCCTGAATTCCCTGAATTCTTCGAATTCTCTGAATTCCTTAAATTCTCTCAATTCCTTGAATTATCTGAATTCCGTTAATTCTCTGAAATTCCTTGAATTCTTTGAATTCCTTAAATCGCTTAAAATCTCTCAATGCCTTGAATTTTTAGAATTCATTAGAGTCTACGAATTCTTTGAATTCTCTGAATTCCTTAAAGTTTCTGAATTATTTGAATTCTTGTGTTCTTTAAATTATCTGGAACCCTGGAATTCTCTGAATGTATTCAATTATTTTAACTCTTGAAATTCTTAAAAATTCCTTGAATTCTTTGAATTCCTTAAATCGCTTAAAATCTCTCAATGCCTTGAAATTTTAGAATTCATTAGAGTCTACGAATTCTTTGAATTCTCTGAATTCCTTAAAGTTTCTGAATTATTTGAATTCTTGTGTTCTTTAAATTATCTGGAACCCT
>NC_046663.1:15469522-15492316 GCF_010883055.1 Belonocnema kinseyi | reverse complement strand
CTTAAAAATTCTTTGAATTCTTTGAATTCCTTAAATCGCTTAAAATCTCTCAATGCCTTGAATTTTTAGAATTCATTAGAGTCTACGAATTCTTTGAATTCTGTGAATTCCTTAAAGTTTCTGAATTATTTGAATTCTTGTGTTCTTTAAATTATCTGGAACCCTGGAATTCTCTGAATGTATTAAATTATTTTAACTCTTGAAATTCTTGAAAATTCCTTGAATTCTCTGAATACCTTAAATCCACTCAATGCTTCGAATTCTGTGGATTTCATGAAGTCAATCGACCACTAAAAACCATCCTTATGGTACCAATACCTACAATTAGAAAAATAAGAAGTTTGTCGATATTTGAAAATATAAAAACGTCAAAAATCCTATTTTTTAATCCCACGAATTATAGACAGTTTGAGAATTTTCGACAGGGCCCCCAAAAACCAAACTTAATGGAAGATCATTCGGGCTCAAATTTATAATCTTCCAAAAATTTACAAAAATTATTTTCCCTTAATACCTTTTGTGAGCATCATTCATTCTCCTTCGTATATTTTTTTAACAATTTAAAAAAATATATTAAATACCGCTTTTTATAAACGTTAATCTTTTATAAAAAGTGCTATAGAATTAATATTAGGACTTAAAAAAGTTACTATTACTTCTGATTACACTATGATGTCTCCTAACGCAACTTCTTCTTTTACTAATATTCCTGTATATTTGTTTGTCAATACTATAGAAAAAAGACGGCCGTAAATAAAAAAGACGCTTCCTTAATTTTAGCTAAATTTAAAAAAGGAATAAGATTTCTTATGGATAAAACTTATTTTCAATTTAACAACATTTTTTGCAGATAATTTTTTTGGAACTCCCATGGGTTCCCTGATGATTAATAATTTAGCTGACCTGGTAGGCAAAATTTATAATCTGAGCTTTTTAATCAATTCGATTTTCAAATTATTGCCTACTTTTGGTATGTAGACGATACTTTTCTAATTATTTCTAATGTTAAAATTTAATAAACTATCAAAACTTTCAATTTTATACATAAAAGATTGCAATTCATACATGAGATTGAAAAAAATAATATCAACTTTCTGAACATTAGCATTATTAAAAATGACAATAATTCCATCTCTACCAATTGGTTTCTCAAATCATATATTCTAATCTAGTACTCATTTTTCTATATAAACATCCCTTAATACCAAAAATTGCTGTGATAAAAAATTTAGTTGACTTAGTTCTTCTACTTTCTAGAGAAACAATTCATAACGAAAATTTAGAAATAGTAAAACATTTACTTTTTATAAATAACTTTCCGCAAAGTTCAATTATTTAAAAACATTGATTACAGATTGAAATAAATTAATAGAAAAAAACTTAACTAAAATGAAAAGATAAAAATAAAATTTTATATCGGACAAACAAAAAGACACATTAGACGACAAGGACACCAAGATAGTGGCAGACTAAATTATTATAACGTTCTCAATGGTAGTTTATATCATAATATTATTTACAACAATTCTCACTTTTTTCCTTAGGATATTTAAGTTTTTTTATCAAAAACATACGAAATTTTTTTTTACTGAAATGGTATTTATCAAAAAAGAAGTTGGTAATTGTCTAAATAAAATCATTGGCGCTCTTTTTTTAGATCTATTTTAAGATATAGAGATCCTAGGTATGAAATATATTAAAATATAAATATTGAGAAAAAACAACTATTGCGTGTTTAATAGTTAGATTAGATAGTTTAATTCAATTGTTCGATTTTTAGTTCAAAATTTATCTTTTTTAGCAGAATATTATTTTATTTTGTTGCAATTATTGTTTCTGGTAGAAAATAATCTTAATAGTTACAATATTTTGTTCACAACTCGTTCTTTGTTTGTTTGAACTTTTTTTATGCAAATTTACTTATTCAACATTTGATTGAGAAGTAACCTTTTGAAGTTGAAAATTCAATTTTTTAGTTATAAATTAATGTGTTTTGTCCAATGTTAATTTTTTTAGAAAGAGATTAATGAAAATTCATTTGCTTGGGTGAAATTTTCATCATTTTAATTAAAAATTTATGTTTTTGGTTAAAAACTAATTTATTTTGTTAAAAAATTTTCTTGTTAGTTTAAAAAAATTCTTGAACTGAATTTTTAACTATTATATATTCTGTGTGATCGAATATATACACGTAAGAAATTCAAGTATTTTGTTTAAAATTGAAATATATATTTAGTTGAAAATTCTTTGTTTCTTGGTTTAAAATAATTTCGATAACTAAAAAATAACAAATTTACTTTTTGGTTGAAAAGTAATATTTTTTAGTTGAAAATTCAACTATTTGAATAAAAATCCATGTATTTTGTAGAAAATTAATGTTTGTGTTTGAAAATGTATCGTCTTGTTTAAAAGTGCGTCTTATTTCGTTATAAATTAATGTTTTAAGTCTATTGCATTTTTGGTTACAAAATTATAATTTTCAGTTGAATATTTAATCTATTTTAATAAGAAATCATGTATCTTGATCAAAGTTAATTTTTTTGTTGAAAATTATTCTTCGTAGTTGAAAATTCATCCTTTTATTTCTACACTTGTCTTTTTCTGGTAGAAAATTAATCTGTTTGGTTGAAAATTCATCTTTTTGGTTATAATTTTAACTTTTCAGTCAAAAATTCAATATTTCGTTTAAAAATTAATGTATTTCGTAGAAAAATAATATTTGACATTGAAAAATTATGCTTTTGGTCGAAAATTTGTCTTTTTTAGTATAATATTAATATCATTAGTGTATTCGCTTTTAGGTTTTAAAATATTCTTTTTTGGTTAAATATTTAATTGAAAAAAACGATTGGATTGAAAATTAATTAATTTGGTCAAAAATTAATTTTTTTGTAGAAAAACAATCCTCTTGGTCGAAAAATCATCTCTTTGGTTGAAAATACGTATTTTTCGGTAAAAAATTATATATTTTGATTGGAAATTCTTGTTTATAGTTAGAAATTCAACGATTTGGTTAAAATTTCATTTTTCGGGGGAGGGGGGATTCATAATTTTTGTTGAAAATTCATCTTTCTGGTTGAGAATCTATATATTTTGTTGAAGATTTAACTTTTTCTGCAAAAACAATCTCTTTGATTATAATTACACCTGTTTTGTTAGTTTAAACTATTAAGTTGAAAATTCAGTTTTTGGGTCAAAGATTTATAATTTTAATTGAAAATGTGTCTTTTAAGTAGGAAATTTATCTTTCTGATTGCAAAGTCATTCATTTTGTTAAAAATTTTGCTTTTTTCGTAAAAAGTTTATATTTTTCGTAAAAGCTCAACCAATTTGTTAAAAATTCATTTTTATGACAAAAAATTAATAAATTTCGTTCGAATTAATCTCGTAGTTCAAAATTTCATCTTTTTAGTTGATAAATCATCTTTTGAGTTGAAAAGTTATCTTTTTTTTGTAGATTCATTCGAAATTTTGTTCAACTTTATATTTTATAGTTTAAAATTAAACTTTTTCTTTGAAAATTCGTCATTTTTGATTAAAAATTGATTTGTTTATTAAATAAACGTACTATTTTATCTTTGGTTTGAGATATCAAATTTACCTCATTTGACTTCCTTGGTAGAAAATTAGTCTATTTCATTGAAGATTCATCTTATAATTAAAAAATTAATTTTTTTCGTTACAAATTAATTTTCTTGGAAGCAAATAATTGATAACTAACTATTTAAATAATTGAAAATTATTTAAATAATTTTAAAAACTTTTGTAATCATTTTAAATACCCGAAAATCTTAAAAATTCTTTTAATTTTTGGACATACCTTTATATATAAAAATCTTGGAAATACTGTAAAATAACCTGTGATTTAAGATGAATTTGAAAAATAACAAATGAATCTAAAACAATTTTAAAACTTGATTCAGTTCAGTAACCCTGAAATAAGCTTCGAAAGATACAAGGGAATTCCAAGAATCTTATGAAATGCCTAAGGAATTCAAGGTGAGGTGTTTAGACTTCAGAATCAATCAAATCAAAACTTTTCAAAATTCAAAAAATTTACTGAATTAAGTAGAATTAAGAGAATCTAGAAGGATTTAAGTAATTTAAAAATTGTTTAAAGCAATTCGAAAATTTTTTTAAAAATTTAGGGTGAATTTCAAAAAAATCTATAATATTTTCAGATATTTGAAAACCTACTAATTTCTAACATAAAAAGTGACTGATGATTGAAAAATGATTCAAGATAAATTCAAAACAATTCCAACTTATTGAAACAATTTTATAATTTGAAGAACATTTGATTGATCACAATGAATTTTAAGTGATTTTAGAGAAATTTAAAAGAAATGAAAAGAATTAGATTAAATTAATAAAAAATCTACCTTGATTTAAAAAACCATAAAGACATTTTTTTAAAATTCTAAACCGTGGAAAATTTTTTTGAATTTTATGCAATTCAGTGAATTTAGAAGAATTAAATAGAATTTAAATGGACTGAGGAAAAGTCAATAAAAATACAGGAATCTTTCAAGCATCTTTCAAGGAATCTTTCAAGCAACTAAAATATATCAAACATTTTTGGGAATCTATTAAAATTTCTTAAAATATTTCGAAATCTTTTGTATCTTTTCAAAGCCCTTAATACCTTTAAAATTTCTTAAAAGCGCCTAAGAATCATTTATAATATCCTCAAGTATTTCAGATCCTTTTAAATCCCATTAAATTACTGAAATCAATCTAAATTTTTGATGATCTACATTTTTTTAATACTTTACACTGCTCTAAAATTTCTTAAAGTTCTTGAAAATGCTAGGTATTTAAAAAAAAGACGTTAAAATATTTTAAAAACTTTAATTATTTTTTCAATCGATCCTGACGATCAATCAGATTTAAACTTTTAAAAATTGTAAAAATCCATTGGATTAAATAAAAAAGGGTAAATTTGTCGAAATTCAATTGAATTAAAAAAGCTCGAGTGAATTTATAAAATTCAAGAGAATTCCAAAAAAATCAGGGTGAATTCCAAATCTCTTTAAATTTCAAATCCCTGCTAAAAAACTCACTTCCTGTAAATAAATTCTTCTAAATGCACTAAAATATCATAAAATTATAAAATAGGATTATAAAATCTTATAAAGTAACGAGAAATCTGTTTCGATAATTCAAAACCTTATACTTCATGAAAAATAGTTACATATCTTCAGAAATTCTAGAAGATTCCTTATGCCAGAATATTTAAAAAGATTTAAAATCACTTTAAATTAAGGAAATTAATCGAAAAAATCCTTGGAATCTTTTAAAATTTCCTAAACTAATTTAAATGAAAAGCTCTCAAAACGCCTTAAAAGTTGTAAAAATACCTTTAAATCTCAAAAATTCCCTAAAAATATTGAAATCTATCAATAATTTCTCGGAAACTTTACAAATACCGTGAAATGTTTTAAAGAATGCAAAATAATTTTAAAATAGATTTAGATCTGAAATAATCAATGGTTAATCAGCGCGAATCAATGTATTAAATGAAAAGTGTCCAATGTGCTCTTTTCATTAAAAAAAAATGACTATGTGGCAGCCCTCATTTCTTTTAACAGCCACTTCTCACAGAAATTCTCTGATTTCTGTTATTTTCTCCAAGTTCCTGACTCAAAAAGGGTATTCATAGAGACCAGATCGTAAAAATAGGGTACTTTAGGAACCTTAACCTAATATATGGTACAATAAGGAATATAGGGATTTCTCTGTGAGGCATGGTAGTTCTTTAAAATTTATTTGATTGCAATGACAACTCACATACAAGATTCGAATACGATATTAAAGTCAAAAATAATATTACATATTAGATCTAATCCCTGTCAATGAAAAAACGAGGCCAATGTGTGCGGGTTAATTCTGGGGTCATGTACCATACAGCATAATGAATCGCAATTTTCTTGTTGATACCTGCTGGAGTTTGATTAATTTCATTTTCGGTCAGTGGTGTAACCCTGCCGCTTTCCATGTTTATTTTCACACGTGCAGCACCTTCATCAGCACGATCATCAGACACAAAAATTTCAATTAGTTCTTCAACATTTTTCAGTATCGCAAAAACATCACTATGGGATGTACATAATACAATTTGTTCTTGAGTTGGAACATGATCATAAACAAGAGCAGAGCCTAATTTTATTTTAAGCTCTTTGTCGACTGGAAAAGTATATCTTCGAAGTTGGAATACCCGGTGCCAATTACCGTGGAAAACCAGCCGAAGATATTTGAGGTTTTCGATTGCACAACTCCAACCTGCTCCTAAAGGAGAAGGTAGCCTTGTAGGAGGAATAATGACAGGGGGACGAGGCCGTGGAGAAGGAGATCTGGACCCGGCACGAAGATAAGACTCGGCATGAGGATGATTCAGGTCAATCTCAAGTGAATGATTTCTTCTTGAAGAATTAGAAGGTCCGCCAGAAGGAGAATCTATGGGGTTGTCAATATGAGAACGATCGGACTGTAAACTCAACCCTGCAACAAGGAAAGTAGGATTACTTTAAAAAACGATTTTATTTCGTAGATGATTTTTTTTAGTTGTGTGTAATTGTTGACGTTAAGGATCGAGTAAAGTTCAAAAGTTTTTAATTATTTTGAGAAGCCGGTCAGATATCTCAATTGGTTTATATCAAGAGACTCAAATATTTTTTGTATGGCTGAGCAAGGATTGATAATCACTGAGGTATAAAGATATTTCTACTTGAGAGAGTTCGTATTCGTTTCAAATATCGATTCCTTATCAGAGTGTCTTCTAGGACATTTGCAGAGAGAGACGAAAATAGTAGGGAGATTTACAAATTTGAAGGGTGGGGGTGGAAGCACAGGGTCTCAAGAGCTGCTGAAATTCGAAATTCACAAAAGAGGTTTAAGAATTTTGAAGGAAAATTAGCGTTGTGTAAATAAAAATATTTGCTATCCGTTAAGCTCTTACTAAATAAGGAAAGCCTGAAGTGCCTTGATTGATAGCGCGCGTCAGTATCAATATAAAAGGAAGACAATTTCTTAATGATTCGGTTGTAAAGATTTTCATCTCGAATTTTTACAAGTTTTCCAATCTTAATTTTTGTAGTAGAGCTCTTACGCCATTTTTTGTGGACAGTTAACTCATGGAGATATTCTTTGTTCCATTTTATCCAAAAGAATGACCCATGAGAAAGTGACCGAGAATTCAGGATACGCCCTATCTCAGTTGCAAGCAGTCTTTATAAGTTAAAAGTCTGTCACCGAAAACGAGAACCTTGTGACGCCTGCAGAACCCCACAGCGGTAACCAAGAGTCCACCGAAATGTGGTGATTGCAGTTGAACAAAATGAAAACTAGTTTAATGTCAGAGAGTAGGCGAGGAACATTATTATTGTGTTTCTTAGAGTTCAGGAATTGAAAGATTTCATGTTTTGCACCCAAAACATTCCTACCATTATTGGAATAAAGATAAGAAATTTTTTCTCACCTATAGAATAATTGGCTCAGACAAGCTAAAAAACCTTCAGTAGTCAGATCACTGACAACTTCTATTTGTACGAGTAAGTAGCGGAATTCACAAAAACAAAACTCTTGAAAGAACTCTTGGAGAAAGGCTCTTCTGAATATTGTCTGATTTTCGGAAGATCACCTATCAAATAAGTAGGTGTTGCTAGAGAGCAAGCATTAATTTTAATTGTTGATCGATTTTGAGGTAAAAGAGTGGAATACTTTCATGAATAATTAAAATAGGATTGTCTTAATCTGTATTTAATTTCGAGGATACGTTCAGAATCTAAAAAAGGGCCAAGTGGAGCCTAACTGTTACCGATTTATTTTTCTGATTCTAGAATGTTAATTTCGTTTAGAAATGTTTTGTGCTGTAATAATTTACCCAATAACTCGTAGTTATTAATTATACTAAAGAGAGCAGGACCTTTATCTGCTCCACTTCGTTCACGCAATTTGAATTGACTGCTAACAAAAGAAAAAGTTTCTTTAATTTAGTAACTTCTATAGATTCAAATTGCGATAGAGGCCAATTCTCTTCAGGCTAGTTAATCCATTCTAGACCATTAAGCCAAAAGAATTATTGACAAGCTATTTTGGCATTAGGCCCCGCGAGACGAGATCCACGGGATTGTGCTCGATACAATGTTTCGCAATTCGAGGGTTTGTGTCAGGGTGTGAATATCCCCAACACGGTTCCCTACAAATCAACGTGTCCAAATTACAAGGTGCCACCTGGGCAGAACCAAATAGAAAGGTTCCCTGCTTCAGAGAGCGTTAGTGTTCCCAAAGCTATTTGTATGAGATTTTAAAGCTTCCATGTTTCGCCACCTAAAATGGCACCTTTTTATTTCGTCCTATCGAGATGGTACCTTGTCAATTTGACAAATCAGAATGTTTTTTGAGCATTTAAAGTAATTTTAATACCATGCAATGCTATGATGTAATCAAACCAAGGGATAGTTTTTTATATTTAACTTTCTTAAGGCATGCTGAGCGGTTGAAAAAGCATTCGATAATGAGAGTGCTGAAGACTGTTCTAGTCTCGGCAACGAGTGGTATGTTCTGCATTCTTAGCACCTAGTTTCCATTTAGTTTAAATTGCTTCTAAATATTTATCTTAAAATATTTATTTGTATTCTGTGTTCTAACCAGGGCGTAGTTACTTCGAGTGGGACAGCCTATTTCTAGCCTGCATTTAGTTGACACAAGGCTTACATAATTATTTTTGGCGATAAGATAACTAGACCCAGTAATCTAAGATGGTCAAATAATTAAGCGATTTTATATAAGATAGTTCTTTTAGTCACAAGTGCGCAGATATCCAACTGATTCGCGTTATAAACAATTGAAAATTGAAAAACAATTGAATCTGGTCTAGGATTCCAATAAACATCGAGTGTCTTTTTTGTGTCTCCTAAATTGGAGCAAAGATAAGATTCTTCAGATTATTCCGACAAAGACGTGAGAAGATCGGTTTCATTGGATTCCCAGTGTCTTTGATGAGTCAAAAAAGATCGTCTTAGAGAGGAGCAGTTTTATTCTCAGACATGTGATCTAATTCTAAAGAAATTTCCTCCTAAGGGTAATGTATTTATGCTAAAAACCCGATTTGTTTGGCAAAGATCGTTTAGGAGAATTGAATCTCCCAAGTGCTTCTGACTTTTGTGATAAATATTCTTTTCCTTATTTTTCGAAAAGGATTAATTTTTTTCTGGAATTCTTTCTCGACTATATTAGAATTCTAGCAACTTTTCCATCACTGGAGCCTCGTTTTATTGCAAATATTCTTTCCATTTTAAACGTGTCTGCGGATCTCATGCCGTTACGATAGTCTGTTTCGGAATTGCTTCAAGTTGATCTTGCGCTACTATTTCTTCTTATTCGAATTTATGTTCTTCAAAGTTATTCAACATTTTTGACACTTTTACTATTTTACTTTTTCATTCGAAAATGTCTATTTCCCCAATAGATACATTGAGACACTTTCCTAGAAGTGCGGATTTAATTTTTGAGGCATCTTTAAGCCAATGTAGTTGTTCGATTCGCTTTGCTAAATTTGCGATTTTTTAACCAAACACTGAGATGGAGTAAAAGCAAAAGATAGGAGCCGATCAAGTTTAGATATGATAAGATCACTCAATAGCATATACGCAACACTGACCATTTTGAAGCTCTGGCAAAGGACACTTTACAAATTCTAATGATAATTAACACAAGTCGTAAAATAAAAATAAAACGTACCCAGCTTGTAACGCAAGGCACATTCATTCAAAATTTCACTAGTTTTTTTAACACAATTAACTTCGCAATCAATCGATGAATTGTAGACTTAAATACTCGGAGATTGAAAGATTTGCAGACTGTTAGGCATTTAATAGATTTGACGATTCTTTCATGAAATAATTGTTTACCGTTCTGGTTATGGATTGAAAGATTGCTTTGGGTTAAAATCTTCGCTCGATCTTATTTATGTTCAGCAGATTGGATGACTTTTTTTACTTTGAAACCATTTCGTTAATACAAAGAAACAAAATCCGGCTCGAAGGACCAAAAATATTGACGTTCATGACTAAATTACCTTCCAAAGTTTTTAACTATTCTATAAATCCGGCCAGATCTCACAATCGGTTGAGATCCAGAGAAATCTGTTAATTTGAATCTAATTTTCGAAATTTCATTCAACGTTCTGAATTTTTGAAAATTTCACTTTGAACCGTTTACTGTATTTTTCGATTTAAAAAAACCGCTCATACTGCGTTTCATGTATATCTACTAAATAAATGAGATTTTAAAATTTCAATCCATTTTTCCAGTTTCATAATTTCGAAAACGTGATCATATGCGACAATCAATAAATTTCATAATTCAGAAATAAATGCTAAACTAATTTAACATTGCATTTCCTTTGTAGTAATAGTACAATGTACAGTAGGGATGTCCAAAAATGCATTGGCTAATTTTTTTTCTTCAAATTTTTATTAATACTGACTAGAAATTTGTTCGAATCCACTCAAAATTGAACTCAATTTTTAAAAATTGGTATTTAGAGGTGCCAGAAGCGCCATGAAGTTTGACACGTATTTCCCCGTAATAAAATAAGAAATTTTTGTAAATTTTATTCAGAAGCCTTAATATTATTTGAATCGAGCTAAAACCTAATATTTCTCTTGAGAATTAGTCATAGAATACAAATAAAATATAACTTTTTATTTATCAGCCCCATAAGTCTGTTTGGGCTACCAAAAACACAATAAACAAAAAAATGGATTTTTTAGAATAGAATTAGAAAGTCGTGGTTATTCTCAAAAATTAAATTTTTTGTCCAATTTCCAATTAGAGAGAGGTAATTTTACAATCATGTTAAAAACAATGATTGTTTAAAAAAAGTATTATTATTCCTAATGTTACTATCTCAGAATAATGCTAGAAAATTGCAGTTTTAAACCTTGATTCACTTTTCGTCACATTTTTAGTTAAACTAAGTTTAATTATTAATTATAGGCAAGAAAATTAATTTTTTAAACAATGTTGTATTAATATTAATATTTCATTTGAACAATAATAGAAAAATGCTGTTTTTTCTGGAATGTCTGTCTTTTCTCCCATTTCCAATTATAGTGAAATAATAATCAATTCATGTTAAAAAAAATGTTGAAAAAATTTATTATCATTGTTAATTTATTCTCTTTGCTCAATGATGAAAGGTTGCATTTTTTCTGAAATTTCGAAAGTTTATTTATTTTTCATTAGAAGTGACTAACTAAGTAATTATAATCAGCAAAAATAATTGTTTAAACAAATTATTGTTGCTTATGACAATCTTAATCCATATTAATTCTTAATAGTTGCTGTTTTTTTAAACTTCTATTATTATAAATATTATATACTTATGTATTATTATAAATTATTTTTCAAATAATATTTTTTTTTAATGAAATGTTTTAGCTACTTCCACGATAATGAAAAAAAAATTAATTCAAACAAAACAGCAATCTTATGCAAGAGAGAAAAAAAAGAATGGAAGATAATGCATTGTTTAAAAAAATATTTTATTTAACTTGAATTCATTATTGCTTCACTCTACTTAAAAATTGGACAAGAATCCAGACATTTTAGAAGAAAAAAACCCACATATTTCGAGCATTCTTTAAATAGAACATTATTAAAAACAATAAGAATAAATTGTTTAAGCAGTTACTATTCTTCAATATAATTAATTATTATTTATAATAATATATTATATAATTATAATATAATACAATTAATTAATTATAATATAATTATATAATTAATTATTTAAGATGTTAGAAAAACCGCATTTTTTAGCACTCATGTACGAGAAAATAATTATAAATAATAATAAATCGTTTAAGCAACCATCTTGGTTAACTTGAATTATTTTTTCCCTCGTTTGGTAAAAAATGGGTGGAAAAATACAAATTTCAGAAGCAAAAAAGACTATCATTAATAAAGAAGAAGATCGTTAGAAACTAAAATAATTTGTTTAAATAATTATTTTTGTTAAATTGAAATATTGATTAACTCACTGCAAAGTAAAAAGTGGACAAATACTTTGAAATTTTTGAGAAATTTGCAGCTTTCTGGCATTATTCAAATTGAATATTATAAAAAATTATAAAAAATTGTTTAAACAATAATTTTGTTAACTCTAATGAATAACTTACCTCACTTGAGTTGAAAATTAGACAGAAAGTAGAAATTTTGTTAAAAAACTTGAATTTTCTAGCATTATTTTAAGAGAATGTTAACAATAACAATAAATTGTTCAAAAAGATATTTCTGTTAACATTAATTAACTATTACTCCACACTCAATGAAAAGTCGACAAAAAGTTAAAAAAATTTTAAATAACCGCTACTTTGTAACTTTATTTTCAGAAAAAAAGGGTTAAAAATGATAATTAATATTTTAAACAATTTATGCAAACAGAAAATTATCAGTATAAAGTAGTCTCTTATGTATTAAAAACAATTTAAGTTTTAAAACCGCAAAAAATCACAATTTGCGCCAAAAACACGCAAGGCTAATTTTTTACTTATGGGGTTTTTGTGGGACCTTATAAGGTAGACTTATAGAGATTATATTAAAAACGTATTTTTTGCGTATCCTATGGTTAATTACAAATATAATTGTTGTTTTTCAACTATATTCAACTAATTTTGACATTTCCGACCAAAATTTACAAAACCGACTATTTTCGTTTTTGTTGAAAAAAAAATGTGCTGAATTTTGCTAGACTTGTTCTCTATTGTGCTTCAAAATTTTTTAAAACAAAAAATCAAAATTTAACTTAGAATTAAAAATTACATTTTTTGAAAGGCAGCGCCGCCATTTTTTTTTTTTTTTGGAAAAAACAGAATGGTTCATGCTAGGCGTTGTAGCTTGTCTCATCGAAGTTTTACTCAGGTCCATATTTTTTTATGAAATAGAAGATTCTTTTTTCCTCACTAAAACTTTTAAAACCGAAAATTTTCAAAATGAAAGTTTCGAAAATCTTAAAGTTGTGCTGGGTTGTGCTATGCATCAAAAACAATTATTGAGGTACACACTTTTTAATCCAGTCTATATTTTTTCGATAAAGTACTAGTTTCTTTTTTCCTCTTTCCAATCCTCAGGATTTGTACTAAGCGTACAAATAGATTATTGTTTTCTGAATTTCTTACTTAGTGCAATATATTTTGGTAAAAACCTAGTTTTTTTGTCTCCAATTAATTTTTCAGACCCAAAATTTTTCAAAGCCTTAATTTCGAAAATCTGAAAGTTTTGCTTAGTTGTACTAGGCTTGGTTGGTTCAGATTTCGACTTTTAATCAAAATCGTTCAAGGCGCAATTGAACACAAACGTAGCGCAATTCAGCAAAACATTTTTTTTAACCAAAATGGAACTTGCTAGTCTGAGAAGATTTTTTTTTAAATTTAGACTCCAATTTTGATTTTCTTATTTGGTAATTTGTTTTCCACACGATAAAACACAAACCTAACACAATTCAGCACTACTTTTTTTCGAAAAATCAGTTCAACAGAACTTAGATGTTATCGAAGGAATTTATAAGAAAGGAAACATTTAAAATATTTTTTAAATTGCAAGTGTATTATAATATTTTTAGATTCACCAATAGAATTAAGGATGATTGCCACGTTGATGATCAAAGTATAAACGACCCTCATTTTTTCCAAGTGGATAAAAAACTGTTTAATGTATTCGTGGAGAATTCTGTTATCAGCCAAACCAAGGAATATTCAAGTGTTTAATTATAGATAATAAAATTCTTATCAGCGTGAAGGTTATCATTCGAAGATATTTCCATTTTATTAGAGTCAGTTTGAAGACGAAAACATAGACCAAACAATATTTATTACTTTTATTATTATTTCTGTGCAAACAGTAGTCAAGAAAGTTATTGTAATTTAATCGTATGCTCTTTAAGGGTCTCATTGTTTATCTTATAGCAAAACTTTTCACAAACACAACCAAAATGATATACACTACATTTTTCTAAGGTTTTTAGTTGTTCTTTGTTAAATTAAAAAATTTGATTAAGTTTAAAATTCACACTAAAAGAGATGCTAATTGTATAGGTTACTGAAAGTCTTCTGATGTTCTTTTAAAATGTACCCTAATAAGAAATGGTAATCGTACCAATGTGGTCTAATTATTTATTTGTCAAGTGAGTGACCAGTTTGTCTAATAAATTCGGTCAAAAGTTTTTTAAAAGAACATAATAGTTTATTTTTAAACTATCGCAATGAAATTTTTCGGCAAAAAAGAGAAGAAGGGAATCAACTAAGTTTGCCGTTGTAGCGTGTTTCTGTTGCAAGCAAGTGTTTTGAATGAGCGTTTATCAAATATACAAAGCATCTTCATTTACAGAACCAGTAAGTAGTCCTGTTCTTAATTTCATTTGTAATTGTAATCTTTCGTTAAATTGACAGAAAATGATTATAATCATTACCCCTTGCATACACATGTTTGATGAACTATTCAAGACAGGAGAACCCATCTGGGTTCCAAATATTTGTCTATAATATGTTTTTTTTTTAAATTAGCAGTAAATATTATTGATAAGGAATTCCATAACCTCTTTGAACGGCTCTAAAATAAAGGCAGCAGCTTTCCCAATATAAGAACATATTTTACTTTTACTTTTTAGAACCTGATCTGAAGAAACGTTTGTGAAAAGTGTGTTTGCATCAAATAAGATTATAATGTGTTCACAAGAAATAATAATTTGATTAGGTTTTTGTTTTCATTCATTAGCGTTCTTGATGAAAATTTTAGAATTTTAAAAAGCAGAGTTTAAAACATTGATAAAAGCTTAAGCTATCGTATATTTAGCATACTTAATAGTACGTACAACATTTCTTAATCTTCCTAATATCCCATTGTTCAGTTGATTATAATTTTGTTGTATATTGTGGAAGGGTTGCTAATCATTTTTTTAATTTAAAAGTGTAACAAGCTTTTAAAATTAAATCCATTGTATTTGTGTTATCTAATCTATTAAAAATTAATCTGATATTACCCTTATCCTAAGGATTGATGAAGAGACCTTGATGTCCTTTGATAAATGTTATAGTATCAGGATTAATTTCGGAAATGACAATATATCAGAATCCGAAATAAGGTTGGCTTTTTTAATCTTACTGTTAAATTTCAAAAAATTTATATGTTTTAATTTAGCTTATAGCTCTTCAGGAATATTATCCATGCTGAATTTTACATCGTTCTAAGTTATGAAAATATGCTAATTTTTGGAAGTACAAAACCTATAGCTAAAATTATAACCTAATCTAAGAATATCATGAACTTGGTAATCTGAGTTTTCGTTAATGTGCAGAATTCCTGAAAATGAAACCAAAAATTCAACGACCACATTTAGACAACCGCCATACAATTTTGTTATTGCAAATTAAAAAAGATGCAAACTTTTCCGATAAAAGAAAGGAAATAATTCCTCTTTTGGACCCAATTAAAAAATAGAAAAGAAAAATGAGAAGACATCCAATTAAATCCCCTTCCTTCTCTTTTTTTATTTTTTTCCTTTTTTTTATTTTCATTATTATTAAATCGCAATAAAAAACATAGGTAGAAAATTATCTCCAATTTTTCAGAATTCATATCCTTATCATGGATAGAAAACTTCGAGAAAGCAGAACAAAATTCAAGCTATAGTTAAACATGCCTAAGATACAAATTAAATTTATTTTAATTGTTAAAATACATTTTTGCATACATTCATCTCAAAAAAATATTCTGTAGTATATTACATGTCCAATTAATTAATAAGTACTATAAAGAAGTTGAGAAAAACAATAATAATTCTAAAAACCAAGATTTTTTTCAATTCCAGTCTTTTCAGTTAGCAACTTTAGGACAATTTCAGCAACATTGATAATAAGTTGATAAATTTTATGATTTTTTAAAAAAAAATTTAATCAACCAATGCATTAACCCATTAACACCTTAACGGACGATTTCTTATGCTTTTTTCCAACCGCGATTTGAAATGTAAATCCGATTGTAAAAAAAATTGAGACAAGTAATATT
Organism: Belonocnema kinseyi; assembly: GCF_010883055.1. Taxonomy (NCBI): domain Eukaryota; kingdom Metazoa; phylum Arthropoda; class Insecta; order Hymenoptera; family Cynipidae; genus Belonocnema; species Belonocnema kinseyi. The sequence goes on along the minus strand of NC_046663.1, from coordinate 15,476,248 downwards.
CGATGTAAAATTTTCTGAACTTTCGTTTGGTGCTGGCAAAATTAAAAAAAATTTATATCAAGGAAGTTTTATTTGTTTATTTAACAAAAAACACGAATTTTTGAATGACAAACATTTTTCATTTCATATTTTTACACAAAAACCGTCATTGGTTTTTTATAATTTGTACATTTTTTGTGCCCATGGAAGCTAACCTTCAAAACCCATCTGTAGATTTTTTCAAATTTAAGTATACAGCATCCAATATTGCGGCCTAAAGACGAAATTTTTTTTCTTATTTAGACTTTTTTCTTATTAATTTATTTTTTTATTTTTAATAATGAATGTTTATCTAATTCCTTATATAGAGGTTTTTTGGGTCGCTGGTCACGAATCTGTTATCAGTTTTCACAAATTCTAGATGGTGGATCCAAATGGTGGCCACAAATTTTGAAAATTGTTCAATTTCTATGAATGTCAGTATACAGGAGTTTTTTGGGTCACTGATTACGAATCCATGATCATTTTTCACAAATTCAAAATTGCGGATCTAATATGGTGGCCAAAAATTTCGAAAATTGTTTAATTATGTTTCGATATCCTTATTAAAAAAGTTTCCATAGAAAAAAACAAATTTTTCTGTAGACAAATGCCTGATTAATGCACTTGTTGATTAAATTTGTTGAAAGAAATCATAAAATTTATTAACTTGTTATGAATGTTGCTTAAATTATCATGAAGATCCTAATTTATAAAAATGTACATCGAAAAAAAAACGAATTTTTCTTTTGAAAAATGCCTGATTACTGTTACAAACTCTTAAAAATGTATCCATTATTTATTCCAATTAGCAATTTTTAAGTAAACTGAAATTTGTCATTTTGACATTTCCAAATATTTCCTAACATTTTTCAAAAGTGTGTAAAAGATTTTAAAGAAAAATTTTTTAATGCTTCCGTATTAAAAAATTTTACAAAAAATGTAGTAAGTTTGAGAGATATTCAGAATTTTTAAAACATTTTTAAAAAAAATTAAAACTTCTAAAGAATTTTGTAAAAGTTTACGAAAATGGAGGAAATTTTTTTCAGGTTCCTAGGAAAAATTTAAATAATTTTTATTTCGAAAAATTAATTTTAAGAGATTATTTGAAAGATTTCAAAAATTGAAATTAAATTAGGACTAATTAGAAAAGGTTTTTAAACATATCAAACCATTTTCTACAGTTCCGTAAAAGAGTTTAAGAAATTTTAAAGAAAACTGTTTCAATTTGGTAACATTCCGAAATATAGAAAAATTAAAAGTTTGAGTAAATTCAAGAAATATTTAATAATTGAAGAAAGTCAAAACGAATTGTGAAGTTTAAACAATTTTTAGTAATACAGATTTTTAAAGATTTCAACATTGCATTTTAGGGGCTTTAAACTAATTCCAAAAGTTTTCAATAGAATTAACCAATTTTCTTTAAATTTCTCAATATATTCATGAAATTATTTAAGTACTTTTTAAAAAATTTTGAATGATAGTTAAAAATGTTGAGAAAAATGTGAGTCAGTTAAAAATATTTTTAGGAATTTAATGCATTGTAAATATATTAAAAATATTTAAAAACTGGGAAACATTTTTCAAAATTTATCAAATATTTCGGGATTCTTTCCCAACATCTAGAAGTCCGAAATATCTTTTAAAAAGACTGGGATTTTCCATAACATTTCGTATAATCCTATGAAATAAAAAATTCGGTTAAAATCTTGTAGATTATTTTCTGGCATGTCTGAAATATTCAAAAATCGTGTTTTAAATGTTCTCACAAATCTTATGAAAATTATATTTATATACATTAAAAAACAAACTGATAATTCTTATTTTCTTGTAGTCAATTTTCGCAGAATTTAATTTGAACATGAATTTATTATAACACTTCCAAATATAACGTTCGAATAATTTGAGTATCGCCAAAGATAAAAAATATTCGATAATGGTCTCTAGAGTGACTATACAAATGTTAAAATATTTCAGGTTCGTTTCAAAGTATATTCGATTAAAACAATATCACATTTAAGATTTCGTTATTTAATTAGAATATAAAAAAATATTTTATGGTATATCATACGCCTTGTTTGTAATATATAGATATAATTAATATATTTATTATATAATGACATTATATAGAAAAAATTACATTTCTTCTTACATAAATAAATAATATTTATTTACCTGAAATTTATAAATGCCGAAAATAATGACTTAATTATTAATTAATTAATAATTGAATTGTTTGCATTATTTACAATTTAATGAATAGCTCATAATATAATAATAAGTTCACTATTTTCAGCAATTCCAAATTTAGGAAATTGAAATATTTGTGGATGAGTAATAGTTCGTTTATTTTGTAAGTCGGTGTGTTTTAGTTTCAAATATTTTTAATTTTGGGATTTTAAACATAAGAAAGGTTTTATATTCTGAAAAAAATTATATAAAGAGCTCCTAGTCTGTTTTATTTTCAGGTATATAGATTTGACATACTCCGAAAGATTTTATAAAATTCACGAAGATATAGAAATATTTCAAGGATTATATAAAAATTTCAAATATCTTGAATGACTGCAAAATTGTTTACAAGATTTTGAGAAATTTCAAATCTTGCACTGATTTCAAACAAATTTCAGAAATTTCGGGACAACTATTTTACGAATATTTTAAGGAATTCTCAAAGTCTTTAAGATATTTCGAAAAATTTCACAAATCTTTTAAATATTTGTAAGATTCTGCAATTTTCTTCTAAATATTTCAAATTTGAAGAACTTATTTATATTTCACAGACTTTAAAAGATTTCCAGAAATTCATAAGGATTTCAAACCATTTAAAGAAATTCAGAAAAAATCCGAAAGTTTCTATGTTTTCAAATTAATACAACAGATTTCATAAAGATTTCAACAATTTTTTAAAGAATTCATAGGGTTTTTAAAATATTTTTAAGCATTTCTTAAAGATTTAAGAAAATTTGAAATTTTTTTTTTAATTATAAAAGATTTCATACACAATTCAAGATTTAACTGGTAGCTTTAAAGAAAATCCGCAAGGGCGCGACGTGCCGCCTCTCGCGCAACAGAAATGACGCCTCGAGTGTTAAAGACAGCAGTCCACACGTAACGAAGCATAATTACCTGGAGCAGAGACTACCGTAACCAGCATGGCGTTTCCTACAGAGTGAAGCTTTTCCATTACTGCGTTCCAGCTGAAGTTTTTTTAAAAATTAATATTCCACAAATTTTGGGGAATTTTAGTTAAATAAAGTTATGCATTTTTAGGCGTAGGATATGTTCCCCATTAAATCTTGGGTAAATTTAAGCGCTTTCAAATATTTCAAAAAAGTTTATGGAGATCTACGTGAATAATAAGTACTCTGACAAACTTTTAGGGGATGTTCCACAAATTTTGGGGAGTTTGGTTAATATTCCACGCGGATGTATTATCATATGACCCTTACTAGTACCCGATCAGGCCCCGACTAGGATAAGTCGGATCACCTGACTAGTCCCCGACTAATCTACGTGACGCTATTGGTCGGGGGCTAGACAGATGACCTGACTAGTGCCCGACTTTAAGTGGGGCGAATAGTCGGGAACCAGACTAGTTCCCTATTTGAATTTCTGCACGAGACTTCTACATTACAAAAGTAAGGTGAAATTGCAAACATAGTATTGGAATTACGAAATTGCATTACATGTATTGTTAGTTATGTAAATTTTGAAGTCACCGTCAAGTATTCCATTTTATGTATTAGAGTCCTTGTAAGACGAAAATTATGCACAAAGAGTTTACGGAAATATTCGAATGAAATAAGTTCACGTAATTCATATAATTGGAGAAATTCCCGAAATTTTTGTCATTCGCGGAATTTATGGAATTGACGGAATACATGGAATTCAAAGTATTCATGAAAATCAAGGAAATTGCAGAATTCATTAAATTGGAGGAATTCGTAAAATTAAAGGAATTCACGAAATCTATGGAATTCATGAAATTCGCAAAATAAATGGATTTTAAGGAATTCACGATATTGATGGAATTCAATGAATTAAAGAAATTTAAGGAATTCGTAGAATTCTATAAAATCATAGAATTCACTGTATTTTAGGAATTCACGGAATTCGTCGAATCAATGGAATTCACGGAATTCGCCGAATTTATGGAATTCACGGAATTCGTCCAATTTATGGAATTCACGGAATTCATTGAATTCAGGTAATTTACGAAATCAATGGGATTTTTGAAATTCACGGAACTCACTAAATTTATGGAATTAACGAAATTTGCTGTAATCACAGAATTTACGATATTCATGTTTGATTCAATTATATGAATTTAAACTGTTATTTGACTGAAACAAACATTTTTTTAAATCCATTTTTCTGAAAAATTTAGTTATTTATAACATGTCAATCAATTAAATATTTAGGTAATTTAATATTGTTAAAAATCAGGTAATAATTAATTAATGTATTTATAATGTAAAAAGCATTAAACCATAATTTTCATTTCGACATTAAAATCCTTTTTTTTAGTTTCACTTTAATTGCTGAAAATTTGATTTATTAGCAACCTTTTATTTTAATTTCAGAAATAATGAAACACATTAACATATAAATGTAAAAATTGAATTCAGATACATATTTGACAAAATCAGAATCATTTGAAAAATTATGATTTAAAATAGGGATGTTTTAATATAAATAAACTTTTATCATGCAAATTATATCCAATGTTCAAATATATAACCTTCTAATAAATAATTAATTAAGATCGCCCTATTTTAAGAAACTTAATTATAATCTTTATTTAATTTAATATTTCGAACAAATTATTGAGCCAATAATTTATTTATTATTAGCTCAATATGAGAATCATTTAACTATAACTTTTACTAAAGCATTCAAATAATTTTTACTCAATATATTTTTTCATATTTCAGCTTTCATTTCTTAAAAGTCGATTTATTAATAAAATTTTTAAATAATTCCAGAAATTATAACTTTTAATAGAATCAACTAATAGTTAATCAGTTCAATGTATAAAAAGCATTAAACAATAATTTTCACTGAATCATTCTAATCATTTTTACATTATTTTTTCTTTAAATTTAAAACAACATTTCTATATGTTTAATTTATTAATCAGCTTTAAAAATAATTTCGAAAAAACTGAAATAATTTATTTATAATTTTTAAAATGGAATTTAGAAATGCATTTCACATCACAAGTATCAAAAAATCGTATAATTGTAATAGAGGTATTGTGAACAAAAAGTAAATTTTATTTTAAAATTAATACCTATTAATGAATTAAATAATCAATTCACGTTACTTAACTAAATCATCTTAAATTAAATCTTTATGTAATTCAATATTGTTCTCCAAATTAAAAAGCTAAAAATTAATTAAATAGTTCACAACATAAAAAGCCTCGAGCAAACTATTATCATTGAAAAAAATCAATTTAGTTTTAATTTTATATACTGTCAGACTAATTATTCAATTCTTTAAAATGAAGTTACTGAAAGTCGAAATGACTAAAATAAAGAGGAAACTTAATATACCAAGCCAGCAATAATTCTCCCGGAGAGAATTTGACCATCATACAAGGAATGATCAGAAGCGGTATTTTACTGTGGAACGTAGGCGCTGAAGCTATTAGCAAATTAATATTTCTGCTGTATCCTCGCATTTTTCTAATACTAAAAGTCTTGTAGAATGTAATTTGCTCTGCTGGAGGTCTTGAGCTAGAGCTCGAACTCTTTTGTTTATGACATTGACTATGGTTCGAAAGAGAATCTAAATTAGTAATAATTAAGGGCGGTACATCGTTGGATGTCAAAAACGGCATGTTACCTGACTGGTGGTTCGACATAAGAAGACGGTTTATGTATGACAGAATGTACGTACTTACTCGAGAGGAGGCTCGTTGGACCACACGCATTCAACGACGCGAAAGCGATTCATGGCCGCCTGGAATTGTGTTCACATCTCGCAACAGTGCGCTAACGTGAGGACATAAAATCCACAATACCATCAGATATCAAAATGACAAGTACACCGAACCTTGCAACTTTACACACATTCAAATATCGGATAATACCAAGTTCATATTTTCTCTTACACCTACTAGAGCTGCCAGAGCTAACCTGAAATTTTCCCCCACCATACCTACCGTTTGGGAGGGGCAAAACAGAAGGTGCATGATTGCCACTGTGAGTTCGTGTGTAAGCCGAAAATGCAAGATTCGACTACAGTTTTCTGCTGTACGATGATTGCCGATATGAAAGCTTCGGAAGACTTCGGTGGTCTTCGATTTATATCTCGATCCCCATTTGAAAGTAAGTTTTAATAGAAACTGGTAGTGTTACGCGCGCCACGGCGCTCGACTATTTGGGGACCCGTTCATTTTTCGGAACGGATAAAATTTAAGAAAGGTAAAATTTCAGAATGGGTTATAATACATAATGATAAAACTTAGGAATACCAAAAATTCGGAAAAAGGAATAAATCAGAAATCCAAAACTCTGAATAGTATTTATTCGGAAACCAAAGAAGCGGAATGGGTAAAAATTCGTAAACGTTAAAATTAGGAGGGTGAACAATTATGAATAAGTAAAAATACGGAGAGGAAAAGTTCGGAAAGTAGAAAAATTCGGAATAGTAAATAAATGTTGCTATTAGCAGGTCTATAGTTTTTTTATTTATGGT
>NC_046663.1:15467334-15469422 GCF_010883055.1 Belonocnema kinseyi | reverse complement strand
CTTACTGCTCTTTCCTACTTTTTGCTATTCCTAAGTTTTACCATTATGTATTATAACCCATTCTGAAATTTTACCTTTCTTAATTTTTACCGTTCCGAAAAAGGAACGGCCCCCACTATTTGTCTTCTTATGAAAAAGAATAAATTAAAAGCCTATCTTTTCTATGTTATACATATTTAACGAATGTTACAAAATATTAATATAAAATAATACAAGACATGAAGGGATGAGTTCTGTATCTGAAACTGTAATTAATCTTTTATAATACGATTTCAAAGAATTCTTTATTTTTAGGTAGAAAATGAGCTATTTTATTCCAAATCAGCTTTTTTTTTAAAGATTAATTTACACCTAATATTGATGAATAGCATTTACTACGATTATTTAGCTCACGTTGATGATAATCATATTCTTTAAATAATGAACTTTGCATTTTTACACCACAATTTTGATAAATCAATTTAGTAAAATTTTGGAACGCGCATTGTAGTAATCAACAATGACCTTGTAAGTTAAAAAACACATGTAATAAGCTTGTTGCCACTTGGTAAACTCTTCTCTGAATATCTTGGTTAAGTTTCTCCAACATTAGTTCATGCGTTCAATGTCATAACATTTTTAGTAATAACTGTTTCATTATTCCGATTTATACCGAATCATTACACTGCTTTGTAAGGCAAATTTCTGCCTTACAAAGCGTATTATAACTGTTTTACAGAAAAATAGTCTTTTGACTTGAAAGTTTAAAAAGTGGGACAAATTTTTTTATTTCCTAACTGGCAATTCTTTATTTGCTTAAAATTCTTCTTTCTAATTGAAAAATTTATAATTTTAGTTAAAAATTCATCTCTTTGATTAAAAAATTTACTATTTTTTTTCTAAATTCTTTTTTTCGGAAATAAATTAATTGCCTGTGTAAAAAAGTAACTTTGCTACTTTTGGTTTAAATTTGAATTTCTTATAGAAAATTAATCTTTATGATTTAAAATTGGTTTCCTTATTTCACAAAGCATCTCTTGGCAGCATCTGCATTCGCTGAAATATCAAATATTACATTTTCTATCTAAAATTCATATTTGCAGGTTAAAAAGTCAGCTACTTTGTTGAAAATTTATATGCTGGTTCGAAAATTCAATTCTGGTTAAAAATTTATATATTTTGTTGAAAATCTTTTCTTTTGTTTTAAGATATCCACCACTACGTTTTCATTGAGAATTCTTTTTTTTAATGCAACTCTTTTTGGATAAAGATTATTCTTTTTTGTTTGAAAATTTGGCCATTCAGTTTAAAATTTATATTTTTTAGGTTGAAAATTTAACTATTTGGTTAAAAGTTAAAGTATTCGGTGTCAAATGCAAATCTTTCATTAAAAAGCCAAATTTTTAACAAAACCGTTTACACTGAAAATGAAAAAGTTTAATTTTCAGTTTTAAAAAATTAACGAAATAGCTATCAAATAGTTACTTTTTCATTCAAAAATATGACATCTTAACAAAGTGGTTACACTTTTAAATAAGTAGATAAATTTTCAACCAAAAAATGAAAAATATAAATATTCTAAAACAACAACAGCTGAATTGAATAAAAAAATTCATTTTAAGAAAATTTTTTAATTTTTAACCAGAGATACATTTTTCACTAAAATAATGAATCTTATACAAAAAAACTTAATTTGTAAAAGGTCGTTTCAACTAAAATGATGAATCTTCAACTCAAAAAAGATCCATTTTTACTCATTTAGTTTAACATTTAACCAAGCAGTCGAATGAAAACAAAACATACAAATTTTAAACAAAATAATTGAGTCCCCAATAAAGGAGCTTTAACAAAAGAGAATTCACAACTACCAAATTACAGTTGTAGATGTATATATGCATATATTATCGAGCGCAAAGCTCTAGAATGAACAAAGAAAAAAGAAAAATATCTACAAAATTCTTGAGTTTTCCACCCAAAAAGGCAAGTTTTAAAAAGAAGTTGAATTTCCAACTTAAGGGCATGCGACACAGTGGAATTCCTACATTACCAACCTCTTTTTTCTATTGAACAAAATTTTTTTTTGAACCATAGAACTTTTTTTGTAAATCA
>NC_046663.1:15465246-15467234 GCF_010883055.1 Belonocnema kinseyi | reverse complement strand
TTCATTTACCAAAAAAGTTCTATGGTTCACAAAAAAATTTTGTTCAATGGAAAAAAGAGGTTGGTAATGTAGGAATCCCACTGTGTCGCATGCCCTTAAAGGGATACATTTTCATTGTATTCATGTTCAGTAAGAAAATGAAGTTTCTACCCAAAGAGATGAGTTTTTAACCAAGAAACAGTTTTAGTCAAGACATAAAAAAATTCATCTAAATTGTTGAACATTTTCAACAAAAAACTTTTTAAAAACTGTCCCCTTATAGTTTAAAAATCAAGTATTTGGTTCAAAATTCGCCTTTTTTGTAAAACATTAATCTTATTGGTTAAAAATTTATCCTTTGAACATAGAATTTTTTTATGACGAAAAAATAGTTTTCTTAAAATTTAATTTAAAAACAACAACACTTCCCTCCTAATCGATTTAAAGACTTGACTTGCAGAATCTGCCTAATGGTAAATGGATTGGATCTCCTTTGAAATAGTTTTTATAACACTTTTTTTTTTGTTGAAAATTAATTTTTGTTAAGAAAAAATTAAACTATGACATTTTTGGTGAAAAAGTAATTCTTTTAATTAAAGTTTAATCTTTTTAGTTAAAAATCTAACTAATTATTTGAAAATTTATGGATTTTGTTCTAAATTTGTCTTTTGTAGTATAAAATTAATCTTCTTGTTTAAAAATTCTTCTTGCTGATTTAGGATTCAACCATTTTTCTGACAATTCTTTTTTTTCAACATTAATTTACTGAAGTGAAAATCTAACTTTCCATTTTTGGTTTAAAACGTATTGATCTTTTTAATTGCAATATGTTTTGGTAGAGAACTCAGTTTCTTTTTAATTGCAATTCTTTAAGTTGAAAATTATTTTTTTTAACTAAAAACTGAACTATTTAATTTTTCTTTGAATATTAAGTTTATAATTGGGGCTTCATCTGTTTCGATTCAAAACGAACCTTTTTGATTGGAAATTCAACTATTTTATTTAAATTTCTTTTTTTTTATTAATTTCTATAATGATAAAATCTACTTATATTGCTTTCGGTTAAAAAATGATATTTTTTAGATAAAAATCATATATTTGTTTGAAACTTTCTAGATTTATTAGAAAATTCGTAATTTTTTGTAGAAACGTAATATTATTGGTTTAAAATTAATATTTTTCATTAAGGATTGAGTTATTTAAACAAAATCCTTTTCAGTTTGTCAAAAACAAATTTCTTTAAAAGAATTTTCGATTCTACTATTTTTGGTTGAAAATTGATCTTTTGCACTTTATAATTGATTTTTTTCAATTTTTATGTTTTGGTAGAAAATTAATCCTTTTGGTTTAAAACGACCTTTTTTCGTTAAATATTGAACTATTTGGAAATAAATTTATCTGTTTTGATGCAGTGTTTAGAAATTCAGAATTTTGTTGAAAATTCGTTATTTTTGGTAGAAAAATAAACTTCTTAATTGAAATTTCATCTTTGTTTCAAGGATTCTATTTTTACATGAAAAATTCGTTTTTGGTGAAAAACTAATTTCTTTAAGAGAAAAGTCGACTATACAATTTTTTATAAAAAAATGATATTTAAAAAAATTGATCTTTTTTTGTTAAAAATATTTATTTTTAAGCCGTCTTTTTAAACAGAGAAATTAATCTTCGCGGTTGAAAATTAAACTTCTTCATTTTAGGGTTCAATTATTATTAATACAATTAATTATATTATTATTTCGATGAAAATTCGTTATTGCGGTAGGAAATTAGTTTTCTCGTTTGAAAATTCATCTTTGTGATCAAGAACAAAACTTTTAAGTTGCACATTCTGTTTTTTTTTTTGTTAAAAATTAAATTATTTTACTAAAAATGTAACTCTCCCACTTTCGGTGAAAATTGAAATTTGGAATTACAAATCGATATTTTTGTGTTGAAAAATCAATTATTGGTTTCAAATATCGTCTTTTTACATTCTCATCAGAGAAGGTGTTAGATTTGTGTAAAATTTG